>NC_141158.1:18780000-19070000 GCF_053477565.2 Lygodium microphyllum | reverse complement strand
TTGGAATTTCTTCAATACAAGGATATTTATATCACGAGTGACAAGGAATTACAAATTTTACATACTGCCACATCATTGCGCATGATGAGTATCAACCAGGTTATTTGTGATATTGTAAGAATGGTTATAGAAAATCAAATGATAAACATTATATTAATGCTTGCATGAAGTTAAAAACTAACATCGAGGAAATTTTTTTCCTCATTAGATTCATACGTCTGAACTACCAAAAGGATGGGGGGAGATGGTGGTGGTTGGGGAGGGCTTCTCCCCTCCAAATAATAGCCATCTCTTGTGGATAATTCACGAGCCAAGCAAATGATGGAGCTTGAACACAAATGGAATCCTAATATTTAAGAACTTGAAAATAAATATGGCCAAATAATAAAGATCTCTAAACTTAAGATAGTTGTTGCTACAAAAATAGCTTAAAGCTTAGGTGTATGTTTTACTAGTATTTTTTTGGGTAATTTTCACAAAATAGACTAGAAACACACTCTAATCTTTCCATTCTTTAACACGATGACTATGGAGGAAACCCAGTCCATGTGTTCAATTTTGTAGATGAATCATGCTCTCATCATCTTGTCGATTTCTTCCTTAGCAGCATGGACGTGCTTTGGATTCATGGGGTATGGTTGTTGCTTGACCAATGTTGCATCAAGTGTCATGGGTATGTTGTGAGTCACCACACTCGGGTCTACCCCTTTGAACTCTTCTAGGGACCAAGCAAAGATGTCTATATACTCCTACAAGAGAGCAATGAGACCTGCTTCCTCTTTCTTGGTCCAACATCAGCTATAAATATAGGTCATGGGCTCTCCCCTTCCCTGGCTAAATTGACCTCCTTGACCTCGGCGAGTCCCTCGATTGGTTCGCCTACTTACCCCTGACGTTTGGCTCCCAGCAAGATCACTACCCTATCTCCCTTTTTGAACTTTGTGAATCGTTTCGGCAAGTCTTGTGATTTTCGTTATTCTTCTATGTGTGTTTCTTTAGGTAGCTTTTGTCGTTCCTCCCTTAATTGCAAGCGTCTTAGGTGGATGGGTAGGTCCCCCTTGGTGCATCTAGTCTTGGGGATCAAGGCATTTCAAGATTACTATCTGAACTGACCTCCAATTCAGAATCAAACTCTCCATCTTTGCTAGAAGAGGGGCTCTCTCCTAGTGGTCTTAGCTCGGAAGGTGAGCCTGTTCGCAGCAGTGATGCGTCACTTGGCAGGGCTAGGCTTGCCTGCTCGTAGTCGATTGCACTTGTGAGCTCCAACCAAGTTCGATCGCAGTCCTTGTGTCAGACTCCTTTCGCTACTCTAAGGGCACTCTACTTGTGTGGCCTAGGGTCATCAGTTCAATCATGCATTTCCCAATGTCGTATTCTAGGGTATCAATTTCCCTTTCACTCTCATCAGTGAAGGAACAACAGTCCTCATATTCATTGTCTTCGATTGCTCGTCATTCTCTAGGTTCTAACATATCTCTTCTTGCCAATTGAGGATTAAGGCCCAATTGTATCTCAAGTTTAAATCGTGCACTTTGGACCATCGCCATTCATGCTTGTCTAAGAGATCTCGGAGTGGATTAAGATTTGTTGCTAGATTGCCAGCCAACTTGTTGGTCAAGTACCCCCAGGACTTCAAAGATCTCTCGTCTATTGTTCAAGACTTGGAATGCAACAAGGTTTGTTCTTCGATATAGGCTTCTAGTCATCATGTAGACTGGCACTAAGGGTGTATCCTTGGGTTTGTTGATTGCCTTGATGGCTTATTCATACTCTTCAGTGTCTGAGAATGGTAAGTCAATGGTAGCAAGAACATGCATCCAGTCTTGCTCGTCCCTCAAGGCACGGGATATACTTGGTAAGGGCCCCATATGATCCCCTAGTCTACTTGTTGCCCTTCAACATGGTGGAGATGGCATTTAGGTTGACAGGAGTAGTCTTCCATGTGTCCGTCTCCACTCTTACGGCCTCCGTTCAATTGCCTAGGAAGATAAAACAGTTGCCCCAATCCTCTACGACTCTCACATTGCGCATCCAGGGTCAACTTAGCAGGATGTCGTAATCCACTCCCTTCATGACTATGAAGTCAACAGCGAATTGGATTTACGTGATCTTCACTAGCCAATTTTTCAACACACTGAATGGTTTCACCTTCATTGCGTTAGCTAGTGTGATGTTGAGCCTAGCAATCTCGACCGGTGGGTTATCCCAAGTTTGGAGTACCGCATGGCCTAGCACACTCAATCTTGTCCCCGTGTCCACTATCCCCTTTCTGGTGATGTCCCCCAGTGCTAAGACTAGTAGGACTGCATGCATTTATGTGTCCTCCAAAAAGGCATTAAAGTGCAAGGATCTAGGTATGGAGTGTAGTGTCAAACTCGGTATTTGAGTTTGTGCATTATGTTCAAGCAAGTCTGTGGTAATTGGCTCATTTGGTTCTTCAACCCATTATTTCAGCTCTAGCCATAGCGTTGGATGTTGCCTAAGTAGTTGCCTAATCTTAGAGTTACAGGGGTGGTCACTAGTGTATTGAGGAGGTTGCTAATCACTTGCCTTTCTCCTAAGTCTACAGTTCTTGGCCAATGGCCTTGACTAGTTTGTTGGCCCAAAGCATTTAGACTTTGTCTAGGTAGCCTAGATTTTGGTGCCATTGCCTTCCTTGATCTTGGTCGTGGGAGAGATATTGGTGTGCTTATGCTTGAAAGATCATCGATATCATCTTCTAGTATGGGCTTAGCGTCCTTTAGGTGCTCTTAGGCCTCCTTCACTCACTCTTTCACCTTCTTGATGGATTCAAGTTGGCGCTATGGGTTGGGGTACTCCCTAACCTTAGCACTTTCCTTTTCAGTCGTCCGTGGGGCTGACATTTCTTCCTTTGCATCAATGACTTTCCTTCCAACCGGTAGTATTGTGGCACTTTCAGTTTTGAGGGTGACCTTAGCATCTAGTCTTTTCTTCCTTCGTATCTGGCTCTTCTTTCCAACTAAGGTTGCGTCAAGGTTGCTAGGCCCTAGCAATTATATGTTTACCTACTTCATCTACGCATAGGTCATGACATGCAACGGGATAAGCGTGGCCTCCCCATCAAGTGTCTCGACACCGAAAAATCCCAATGGAACCGATGGCTCATTTCCCGAAGTAGAGGATGTCATCCGCCTAGGGAAATCGGCAAAGAGGTGAGTGATTCCACACTCGGTGCATCTCAGGTCAGCCTTATCTCTATTTGCTTTCTTCCTCTTGGGGCAACGCGAAAAAATGTGTCCTGGGTGACCGCAAGTCGGCTCTTGGTTCTATGCTCCTAGGCCTCTGCCTCTCCCCCTACCTAATGCCATCACATGTACAGGTCGATAGTCCATAAGGACTATGTTGCCTTCCTCATCGTATGACATATATGGGTTCACATAAAGCTCATCGCCGCTAGGCTCGTCCACATAGTGAACTGGAGTATCGGTGGGTGGGCCACGTAGGGTCCAAGTGGTCTAGGGATACCTATAGGATTTTTTTCAATCCTAGGGATGGGCAGCTTACTGTCATTAGGTGCTAGGAGAGCCAATGGGGCTCCCCTTCCAAAGAAGTTTGGTGGCCTACTTGCAAGGTAGGGTTGACTGTAAGGCTACGAGTATAAGGCTGCAGGTATGGGAGTCTCTGAGGTAGTCTACAATGCATGGTGTCATGGCCGAACCTACCACAAGTAGCGCAAGGTCGTGACCTAGGGTCCTAGCACTCAGCTGGCAAGTGGTTTTCACCACAATGCACGCATTGGACATGTGGGCATATTGGTCATTTCATCATCTCCTAGAATTTGGTTATGTCTATCCTAATCTCTACTAGCTCTTATCTCGAATGAGTGCCCTTCCCTTTCTCTTGCTCACTTGGTTCTGCTCTCTCACTCGGGAGTGAGGCCCTCTTGAAACTCCTGGTACTGGACTCTTCTTGATTTGAGCCTTTGGAGCTTCTTTCCTTGAGCTGGTCATCCACTTTAATAGCTTCCTCAAAGACCCTTGCCAATGCGTCTCACTGCAAGCTTGAGTTTTCGGCCAAGGCTTTGTAGAGCTCTTCACTTTGTATTCCGCTGATGAATACTGTGGATACTGCTCTTTTGGTTGGTCTCTCACCCATTGGGATTCTCTTGAAGAGGCTCCTCACATGGGTCACATAATCTTGAATATCCTCTTTCTCCCTCTGCTTGACATTCATATGAGTCGCACTAGCAGGTTATCAGAGTACCCAGGTTCGGAAATTCTCTTACTGGAGAGACTTTTCAAGCTATTCAAATTGGCATGCTCTGCAGCATCCAAACTCGTGTACCAAAGTCCTTGTCACCTAAGCATAGTCCGAAACCTTGGAAGCATTGAGTAGGATTGATAAGGCCATTGGCCTCACAAACCTGCTCGAACTGTTCCACAAATCTGTACGGATCTGGTATTTGTCCAGCTGCTTCGTCACCATAGGAATTTTTGATTAGTTATTAGAGCCTTGGTTAACCCCTAACCCTACTAGCAGTGATGTTGCTAATGCTGCAACGCTTTGCTTTGTTGTCATGTTATCTAGTAGTCACTTCGTCAGCTCGCTCAGTGTGAGGTCTCCCTCTAGCGCTCTCTCGCTCTCCGATCGATTTCTGTCTACTAGGGCTAGCACTCTCTAGATCTCTCGCATTTCCATGCTCTGGCGCAAGCTCCTAGTTTGTTGATCATGGTTGTACACGGCTAGGCCTTGGAGAGCCCTGCGTGTGCTAGCTTCCTCTCCTCTTCAAGATCTGCTATGATGTACTCTACAGGTCTACCCCAGTGTTCTAGTCAAGTTTGAGCATAGTATTTTCTTACTAACTATTGGACGGCCTCAGAAAAATCGCCTAGGTCCAATTCTTCATTGCTTCTTTGGCTTGAGCTGCCATCTTCTATGTCCAAAGCTTCCTGTTCTACCAAGTTGTCGATCAAGTTGATAAGGCTAGGTAGATCCACCTCTAGGATAGCATCTGTCTTTGTTGAGTGTGGCCTTTTAGATGTGTTCTTCACTTGGCCCTACCCTTGGGGATTTGATCACCCTTGTATGTCCTTGGGCCTTCTCTTACTGGTGGGTTCTTTTAAATTCTTAAGTCTAGGTGAATTCCTTGTTAATTGCAACCAGTCCTCAACTCACCCTCACTCTGTGCATGTGTGCATGTGTGTTCTTTCACTGTGCAAAATTAGGCTTTTAGCTCTTCCCAAGTGTGTTCTAAGGGCTGGAAATCAAAGCGAGTGAGAAAACAAGTGTCTAGACGAATCTAGCACTCTCGTCGTGGGTTTAGCATGATAGGCTTGTACACTTGATTTCTGGCCATCCCTGCTGGTTTATAGGGTTCTTTGATATTCCCTCTGCTCAGTCATGATTCGTTAGTGCTCTACAACTCCACTTGATGTTGTTGTCAGGCTGGATTGCTAGATGGTTGACTAGTGTCGCCTCTATGCATGTGTCTCGCTGATTCCTTTGTTCCTTATTCTAAAAAGGCGTCTCAAGCATCTCTATGGTCCTTGGATGTTCGTACGGCCAATGTCTAGGTGGTCTGGTCTAAGTTTCAAACATTCTAAGGAAAATAATACTCTGTCCAATAGGTCTAAATTGCAGGGGCCGAGTGACTGATTCGGATGGACCGAGCATCCGAAGGCCTAGTTCCTAATGTCCAAATTTGCTTGGGCCAAATTGGGACATGCCAAGTGCAATTTGGTTTGAGTGGATGATTCAGACAGCCCGGGCCAAGGCCGTTAGAGTCGAGTGGGCCGAATGGCCGAATTGCCACGCGTCCAAGTCGAGTGGGCCGAGGGCCGCGTGTCCGAGTCGAGTAGGCCAAATGGCCGAATACAAGAAGGCTGAGGGCCGATTTTGGGACTCGGCCCAAAGTCAGTATAACTCGAATGGGCCAAACGCAGTACATTTTTCTTGAAGTGACGAAAAGTTCGTCACGCCGAGCAATTGTGGGCTTCCCATTAGTTGAGCACCTCCAGATCCTACCTGTGCATGAAGAAGAAGGTATGGGTATACCTGGAGTGGGCAACAAACTTGTCGATGACGTGATTGAAGTAGATCGACGGAATGGAGCTCTCTCTCTCTCTCTCTCTCTCTCTCTCTCTCTCTCTCTCTCTCTCTCTCTCTCAACGAGGGTTTCAAATGAGCTCCCCCTTAGTCTCCTAGCTATTAAACCCCTCCCCTTACTTGTCGACCTCAATCTCCTTCGGCACTCCTTCTTCCTGATTTTCCCAGATTTGTGCTCTGCTTGGCCTATTTTAGAGTAGCAAATCCTACGCTTTTCCAACCGATCTCTTAGCCTTAACCTACTCTAAACGCAACAAGAATCGAAAGCAAAGTATTGAACTGAATTCTCCTACCCAACTAACCATCAAAAACCAAAAGTACTTACTTGTAGCAAGGATTAAAGACCCAAAACCTCCTATCTATCTTAAGCTTCGGTTTAGGGATGAAACCTTTACTTCAATGCTCGATTTGAAGCGTGCAAGCGCTCAAGCTTGAATCCGTTGGTCTCGACAATGGAACCAAAATGTAGAGACGAGCTCACACTCAACCACCAAGAACCACAGACCGCATATTGTTCAAGCATTTCAAGCGAGCACAAATGGCTACCTCTCACGACTAAAAGAGCACTTCCAACTGTGTTCATCAACAGAATTCGAAACGAGGAACTGTATAAGGCTTTGGCAGCCAACTTGAGCTTGCAGCAAGATGCGCTAGCTAGGGTTTTTGAGGAAGCTATCACAATTGATGACCAACTAAAAGAGAGGAGCTCCAAGAACTCTAGTTCAGAAGAAACTAGCTCGCAAGGTTTGGAAAGAGCACCAACCTCTAGTGAGCGACCCGCACCATCATCCCAAGATAAGGGGAAGGCCACCGAGACGAACCACGACTTGGTTGATGTCAAGATGCAGATAGTCAAGCTACAAGACCTGTGGAGATGACCAACGCGGCCACACATCCAATGTGTGTACTGTGGCGGAAATCATTTGCCAGCAGAGTGTCAAGACCCTCGATTGAGACCTTGTGTTAACTGTGGCAAGTTCGGTCACGATGCTATGCACTGCAGATTGCCTAGGAGACTTTCGTACTCCCAACCATATGGTCAGCATTACCTAGCAAATAGATCGCAACCACTATTCGGAAGGGGAGCCCCATTGGCCCTTCCTGCGCCTAATGACATGAAGCCGGTTGTCCCCATGATGGACATAAACCCCATAGGTATACCGAGGCCGCCCGGTCCCTATGTGACCCATCCACCGAGTGACGCTCCAGTCCACTACGTGGAAGAGCCAAATGAGGAAGAGACTTACTTATACCCTTATGTCTCTCACGACGAAGAGGGTAACACCGTCCTCATGGACTATCGACCAGTACCAGTGATGGCATTAGAAAGGGGACGAGGTAGAGGCCTAGGGGGGCAGACGCAGGATCCAATCATCTATTGGACCTGTGGACACCCAGGCCATGTCTCATCGTGTTGCCCAGAAAGGGAGTAGCACAACAGAGACAAGGCTGACCTAAGGTATGTAGAGTGTGGAATCACCCACCTCTTTGTCGATTTCCCAAAGCGGAAATCTTCTACAAATTCAACCGAAGTACCATCTGTCCCATTGGGGCTTTTTGGCATCGAGAACCTTGATGGGGAGGCCATGCCCATCCCGTTGCGGGTCATGACCCATGCCCAGACAAAGTAGGCTGGCATATCTCTACCGGGCCCTACCAACCTCGATGCAGCCTCGACAGGAAAAAAGAGGCACATGCAAAGGAAGAGGAGGCCGATGGCTCAGATCGCAATGAAAGCCGAGAGTGCTACAACTCTACCTGTTGGAAAGAAGATCGAGGATGTAGAGACAAAAACTTCAGCCCCCAAGATGGCCAAAAAGGGGAGTGCCAAGGTAGGGGGGTACCCGCATCCAAAGAGCCAACTCAAGGTTATAGAGAAGGTGAGGGATTGGGTAAAAGAGGCACAAGTGCACTTAAGAGACGCTGAGCCCATCCTAGAGGATGGGAGCGAGGATCTCATTAGCATGACCATGGCAGACTCACCCCCTCAACCAAAGCCAGGAAGGGAAACTGCACCCCAGACAGTACCCCTTAGGGCAAGCCTTGATGCTGAAGGCCCACAAATTAGTCACGGCCATTGGCCAGGACAATTCAGCACAGGAGAGGGATGAGCAACCGACAGCCTCCTCACCACGCTAGTGACCACCCCTATGACATTAAGCCTAGGAGACCTGCTTAAGCAGCACCCCACCCTATGGCGAAACCTCAAGCAATGGGTCAAGGAGTCACAAGAACAGGCGTCAGATCTGCAGGATCAGGACGCAGAAGCACAAATATCGAGTCTAACGCTACACTCCATGCCAAAATCCTTGCACATTAATGCTTTCTGGAAAGGCAGCGAGATGCATGCAGTGTTACCAGTCCTAGCCCTAGGAGACACAACAAGAAAGGGGATCATAGACACGGGAGCCGAGGTTAGTGTGCTAAGCCATGCGGTACTGCAAACCTGGGGAAACCCACCTGTTGAGACCGCTCGGTTTAATGTCATGCTAGCAAACGACATGAGGGTGAGGCCATTCGGGGTACTTAAAAACTGGCCAGTAAAAATCGCAGGTGTCTAGTTCTTAGTCGACTTTATAGTCATGAAGGGGATGGACTACAATGTCCTGTTAGGATGGCCCTGGATGAGCAATGCCAGAGTTATTGAAGATTGGGGTAACGGCTTGATATTCTTAGGCAACAGGATGGAAGCTGTGAGAGTGGAGATGGACACTTGGAAAACCTCACCAATCAACTTGGATGCTATCTCCTCGATGCTCTAGGGCAACAGTCAAGTCAAGAAGGCTTATGGGCCCTTGACCAAGTATATTCCATGTCCAGAAGACGAGCGAGATTGGATGCATGTCCTTGCTACAATTGACCTGCTGTTCTCGAACCAAGAAGCGCATGAGCAAGCCATCAAAATGATGGGCGTGACCGACGGCATGCCCACTATACCAATGTGCATGATGGAAGTAACCCATCTTGGGAGACCTAAGACGGTCACCTTCCAAGTGCCAAGCAACAAGGAAGAACTCCAGGAGGCCCTCGAATACTTAACAGACAAGCTGGCTGGCAACTCAGTAGCAAACCTCACACCTCTCCACGACCTCTTAGGCGAATCCGAGTGGCAATGGACCAGAGTGCATGACTTGAACCTTATGTACAACTGGGCCTTAGTCCTGGATCAGCGACAAGAGAAGTACCAATCCCTATGGGACGACGAACCGGCTAGTGCGGAGGACTCTGATGACAAGTACGAAGATTGCTAACCCTTTGAGGATGAAAGTGAGGGGGAGGTGGATTCGATAGAGTACAACACAGAGGGACATGAAATAAAACAAATATGGGCAGATTCCAAGCCGCAAAAAAGAAGTGCCTACAAGACAGAACAAGGACTCATGCACATGAATTGTGACCGTGCCTGGTTAGAACACATAGCAGCCATAGACCTTGAGCAAGCAAGCCTAGCTCAACCAGGGATGACACAAGTGCTTAGAGCAAAATCACCATCTGAACTGCGACCACCAGGGGAGACCCCCTCTTCTAGCAAAGACGATGAGTTCGACTCCGAGTCAGAAGTGAGCTCGAATAGCGACCCAGAAATACCTAGGCCGCCCAAGACCTCACGCACAACCAGGGACTTACCTGTCCACCTAAGGTGCAAATGATTGAAGCAAGAAAGGGCAAACCAACCCAAGGACACCCGAAAAGACGAGCAACAAAAACCACGGGACCTTCCGAAACGATTTACAAAATTCAAGAAAGGTGATAGGGTAGTGATCTTGATGATTGCCAAACGGAAAGGCAAACGAGCAAATCAATCGAGAGGGTTCAAAGAGGTGAACTTAACCCGGGAAGGGGAGACACCCCGACCAGTCTTCGTTGCCAATGACTTGGCTGAGGACGAGGAGCCGAGTCTGGTTGCCCTCTTGCGAGAGTATGTGGATGTGTTTGCATGGTCCTTGGAAGAGCTTAAAGGGTTAGATCCGAGTGTGGTGACTCATAATATACCCATGACACCAGACACAGCATCGGTGAAGCAGCGACCGTACCCAATGAATCCTAAGCACGCTCATGCTGTCAAGGAAGAAATTGATAAGCTGATGAAAGCAGGATTCATTTACAAAATTGAGCACACAGATTGGGTATCACCCATAGTCATTATGATGAAGAAAAACAGAAAAATTAGAGTGTGCGTCAATTATAAAAAGGTGAACGCTGCTACCAAGAGGGATAACTATCCATTTCCATACACCAAGCACATGCTTGAAAGAGTGGCAGGCAAGGAGGCCTACAATTTCCTAGACGGCTTCTCAGGATACAACCAGGTGCAAGTGCATCCTACCGACAAGCATAAGACTGCCTTCACCACCGAGTGGGGCGTCTTTGCGTACATAGTCATGCCCTTCGGGTTGACTAATGCCCCTGCTACCTTCCAACATCTCATGTGCACCATATTTAAAGACATTCTTCGCAAGGAGTTACAAGTATTTGTCGATGACCTCTGCGTTCACTCGACCTGGATGGAACACTTGAACAAACTCCAAGCAGTCTTTGATCGATGTCGCCTATATCGTCTCTCCTTGAACCCCTTGAAATGCCAGTTTTGGGTGAAACATGGATGCATCCTCGGCCATGTGGTGTCGAAGAACGGCATTGCCACTGACTTCTTGAAGGTCAGGGCTATTGTTGACCTTCCACCCCAACCAACTACAAGGGAGTTCAATGCTTCTTAGACCATACGGGATACTATCGACGGTTTGTGTTGAATTACGCATTGATAGCAAGACCTTTGTACAAATTGCTGATTGCCTTCGAATGGATTAAAGCCTGCCAATGTGCATATGAAGAGCTGAAGAAGGCTCTAACCACAGCACCAATTCTACGAGCCCCGGATTGGACCATGACCTTCCACGTGCATATCGATGCTTCTAAAATCGTCGTGGGGGCAATGTTCTGCCAACCTGGTGAGCACAACCTAGACTATCCAGTGAGCTTTGCAAGCCGACAACTAACGGAGACGGAAATGAATTACTCGATGACCGAAAGAGAGGGCTTGGCCATGGGGTTTGTTGTGAAGAAGTTCTGGCATTATCTATTGGACACACTTTACCTTCTTCGTAGACCATCAAGCCTTGCTATACCTAGTGAACAAACCTTGTGCTATGGGATGCATAGCTTGGTGGCTCCTTTTGCTCTTGGAGTTTGACTTCTCGATGGTTGTACAAAAGGGGAAACAACACTACATGGCTAATCATATGTCACGCATCCCCACAAGGGAACCTGTTGGAGAAGGCATCACTGATGAATTGCCAAACGCCCAGCTCTTTAACCTCTCCAATGGGAGGGATTTATTCAAAGCTGATTTAACACCATATTGGGCAAATGACATAGTCAAACTACTTGAGCACGGACTACCTGAACGACCAATAGAAAAGACAAGACTAGGGCGACTTATTTTTAAAATCCAACCCTATCATGATAGCAGGCTAGCTATATCGCTTAGGGCAAGATGGATTGATGTGCAGATGCATGTGCGAGCATGAGATGCATGATGTGCTCTCAGAGGCACACAGTGGGATTGTTGGAGGACACTTTTGCGGAGACACAATAGCCTGCAAGGCGTTGCAATCTCAACTATGGTGGCCAACGCTGTTCCGTGATGCCACACGATTTGTTAAGCATTGTGATGAATGTCAGCGGACAAAGGTCCCGATTCGCAAGGATTAGATGGATTTGACCCTAGTCATTACATGACAACCCTTCGAAAAATGGCAGATCGACTTCACTGGACCCATCAGCCTTGCTGCACAGTATTCTTAGGCCAAATATATCATTGTGGCCACAGACTACCTAACGAAGTAGGCAGAGGCGAGAGCAACCCAAAAGAACGATGCTCAAACGACTACCAAGTTCTTATGGGAGCAGGTGATCTCACAATTCGGATGCCCCATCGAACTAGTCAGTGTGACCAGGGGACACACTTCATCAATGAAGTGTTAACTCATCTCCTATCCACCTTCCTGATTATCCATTGGAAATCCTCGCCATACTACCCTCAAGCAAACGGCCAGGCAGAATCCACAAATAAGATTCTTGTCAACGTCCTAACCAAGGTAGTCTCGGCCTCACGCAGTGATTGGGATAACAAGCTAATGGCAGCCTTGTGGGCTTACCGCACAGCTTACAAAACAACCGTCGGACAAACCCCCTTTAGGCTCACCTATGGAACCAAAGCAATTCTCCCCGTAGAATTCTTAGTGCCTAGCCTACGAATTGCGCTTCACGAGCAATGGGAAGGAAAGAAAGCATGGATGCAATGCCTAGTACAACTCAAACGCCTCTCGGAGACCCGTCTTCTAGCCACTCACGCATTTATATGCGAGAAGGCATGATGCAAGAGCTGGTTTGACAAACATGTCAAGCAATGCAACTTCGAACAAGGTGACCTAGTGCTCCTATACTCAGTCAAGGGGCACAAGAAAAAAATGAAGTTTCGGGGTCTTGGACCTTTTAGAGTCCATGTAATCAGTCAAACAGGCAACGTCGAGCTCGAAACTCTAGCCGGCAACGGAATTGGCTTCTTCAATGGCAGCCATGTCAAGAAATACTATTCCCCCACGCATCCTTTGCATGAACCACCAATGTTGGAACCACCAGTCAACGTCCATGTAGCCACCATCACTGAAATCGATGACATAGAGAAGGAAGTCGTGGAACCTGCATACCTGCACATCACGGTCACTACCAAGCGGACATGCATCTTCAATGCCTTAATTGACGAGGGAGTGGACTTCAATGTCCTAACTCCCGATCATTGGACCCAACTTGGCAAACCACCACTACAAACCACTAACGCCAAGTTGAACCCATATGGGGGCCGCTCCTATGCACTCCTCGGCAAGTGCAGGGCCATTGTTTCTATCGAGACTAAAACTGTACCAATGATCTTCTACGTGCTGCCAAACACCAAGGACGCAGGCATGGAGACGCTATTAGGGCGAACCTTCAAGAAGCAAACTCATTGCCACGTCGATTATGAGCCACAACACGTTCACCTCGACATAGGCAACATCTGCATTAATACACCTTTCAGCAAGGGTGGCGCGATGGAATGGTCCACACGACCACCGATAGAACTATTAGCATCCGAATCTAAGGAGAGGGGTGGTGCCCGACCGCCCCCCACCACCACTTGTGGTGACAAAAGCTAAGGCTCAACAGCATAGTTTCCAATGGAGGCCTAAACAGCCACAACCGCTGCCTGGGAGTCATCACACGCAACCTCATAAGATCCATAGCTCTAAACCTAGGACACCAAGGCACAGTTACAGAAATTAGGGCATGATCCAGTGCAGGTGGGTCTCCAAAGCTCTCCTACTTATGCAAGGCTACTATGAGGGAAACACTTGGTTGTATATCCCTAAACCCACCTAGCCAAGACCGCCACTCATATGCTACCCCCAAGCTTGATCACCCCCAGCCCCATTGAACCTCAAAACAACGAACCGCAGTGCTCCCCGGGACCACATCCATCAAGCCCATCTACACATATGCCTAAAAGACTCGAACAAGCCTACTGGCCCAAACGACAGATTCCATCACATGGCCCATCACCCACTAGAGTCCATCTAACTACAATGATCCACGCTGAAGGCAGTAGTCCATCAGAAGTAGCTGTCGCTCCACTAGCCCTAAGCCAGACACCCAACCGCAACCTAAGGCACACCCGCAACCACAACTATCCGCTATCAAAGGCTCTAGGGCCATCAAACCCCAACCACCAATAGGTCTTAAGCCCTCCTACGAGTGGAAGTTATTTTTTACACTGGCCTCAGATCTAGCCGCAAATACAGGGGATGACGTGGTTGATTGCATTAGATGGCTCGATGCCACCTTCAGAGAGCTGGCTCTGAGCTATGACCGCTTGGACTTAGGCTTGTTGCCCGAGCCTTTTGCAACCAAAATTCACACAATGCCTTGTTCTTGGGAGACGTTTGAACTTGCCTTCGCAAAGGCAGCAAACTCCACTACTGTATTGCTCGACAGCAAGGTCTCTAAAGAGCAAGCACTCAAACAATACCTCATAACATCATACGATCAGCGAACCACTTCTGCCATCACCAACCAAGAAATCGTAAAATTATCCCAGCTTGCTGGGACTGAATCCCCATTTTTGCGGCACTGGTACACTCTTAGGTTGCAATGGGAAATAGAGGGCTATCGAGTCATGACCAACACGGAGCAGTGCTGCGCAATCAAAACAGCAGAGTACGACCCCACTTACGTTGTGCCAACCTCGTACAGAGTGTTGACCACTCTTCGCAATCGCCCCTCGGAGGAGCACATCAAGGGACATCCTTACCTCGATCGCCTACTGACTGAGGAAGAGCTACACATTCCTAGCTGCGGTGCCTCTGGTGACTTCCTAACAAATGTTCTCACTTACATAACGCACGTTGGCACTCGCCCTTTTGATCTCGATCGCACAGCTCAGTTAGAGTACAACCCCGATTTTTACACTTGGTTCCTGCACCGATGACTCCTAAGACCCATTCCAAGGTCCTCAACCCCCCACACCTTCAATCCTAGTAAGGATTCTTCTCAAGATGGGAGGGGAAGGGGAGTAAGGTGAATCAAGAGATCAATTAAAAACAGAATCAAGAGATCAATTAAAATTAGCGGGGGTCAAGCAAAACGCATAAGCACGTAAGCAACAAGCAAGGTAGAAAAATGTCAAAGAGAACTTTAAAATAAAAGGCAAAAAGTTAAGCTGAAAAGGGGGGCTCAACATTGGATAGGATTTTAAGGCTTCCATTCAATAAACACATAAAGTCTTTTCTTTTCGGTCTATGATGTTTTTGTATTGTCAATTTGGAAGAACTAATGGAAACTGGGGTTCATGACAGGAACGAAAAATGTCACAACAAGACCGTGCCCACCAGCTTCCATTCACGGAAGAGGAGAGAGCACAGTACAGCATCACCCTGGAGAGCCACGCCTACAACCAACTAAAATTCCAAACCATTCACAACGTAGAAGGATTGGTGGCCAAGGAAGAGGCGGCTAGGAGAGTCGTTGAAACATGCAATTTCACCAAGTACCTAGAAAGATTCACCCAAGAACCTGACCACACAAAGTGTGTGGAATTTCTCAAGTCTTACGACCCCGACAATGAGTGCGGCACCGTCACAATAGGAAGGGGACAAAACTCCAAGCAGGTGCTGGTTTGATTAACCCCTGCCTTGGTGAAAAAGGCGCTAGGACTAGAACTGAAAATAGAAAAGAAGCAGAAGAGAGATGTGTACGCCATGCTGGGGATGAGAAAGGACGTGCTGACAAACGACGGCATCAACATTCAAGATATCCCTGATGCAGAAACCAGATTACAGGCAAAACTGGTACACGTGCTCTTCTCCAGCTAGTGCTACAATGCATTGATGCACCGAATCAGTGTACCGGTGCTAGAGAACGTGGCAGCTCATACCCTACATGAAGTCGATTGGAATGGCTATGTGTGTAAAACTATCGACCAGGCGGCTAAAGCATCAGCTTTAGGAAGCATGCCCGCAGGAGGAGAGTCTCCAGCGTCTAAGGCCGCAGAAAGAAAGAAGGCCTCATCCAAGGCCTCGTTCATCGCCTATGGAAGCATCTTAATAGCGCTCATCCGGGAGGCTGTGAAAGAGATGCAGGATGCAGAAGAGGGGGAAGGGGAAATGCCCGACAGGTCACCCCCTCATCAGTACCAGGAGAGGTCCAGGACAAGACTGAGACTGATAAGGAAGGACAGGGGCAAGAAGAGCAATCAAGCAAAAAGCAGGTCAAGGAAACCAAGAAGAAGATAGCACGGAGGAAAAAGAAACTGGATGAAGGCCGCAGGAAGGAGAAGGAAGATTTGGAGAAAGCAAAAAGACAATCCCTCAGGGAGGCCGAGGAGAGGGAGAAGAAGAGGAACCAGGAAGAAGAAGAAACAACAAAGCAAGTCAACCGGGCTAAGAAGGCATCAAAGCAGGAGGCTGAAAAGAGAAGAAGAGAGGAGCAGGAAGAAAAGGAGAAACTGGAGGAAGAATACAGAAAGGCCAAAAAAGAAAGATAAAGAAGAGCTACGGAGGAAGAAGAGGAATTAAGAAGAAAGGAAGAGGAAGACTTGGCCGAGGCCACGCGTCGGTCCATTGAGCAACAATGCAAGGTGGATGATCCAAGAGCCTGGAGCCAGCTGAGGGAGGAAGGGCCTAGCTTTAGAGCGCAAGCACCAGAAGTCGCACCGCCCACAGTCCTGGAAGGCAAAGGCAAAGCACCCCTCCATCCTATCCCCACCCTCATGGCACCCTCCACTGAACCCACTATGCTCACCCCTAGCATCCCCACTAGCATGGAAGTTTCCAACTTTGTGGCCTGGATGCAATACTTCATCAGTAAAGAAATGGCCCAAGGGAAGAGCACAAAAACCATGGCCACGGGGCAAAAAAGGCCAGACGCAGATGCAGAATCGAGGTAGGACCAGAAGCATCCACGTGTGGAGGCCTCGACTGCCCCAACCCACGCAACAATGATGCCACCACCAGCCAGTTACGACGAATACGTCACTGAGCTGCTCTCCCAATTGGAGAGGGTGAAGGAGGAAAAGAGAATGGCGTGGCTGAGTTGGTGGTTGAGAAAGAGTCCGTAGCTGCCTTCCAACTGGAGAAAACCCACATCATAGCCATGCAACAATGGCAAATATTCAACCTCAAGCAAGAATTGAAAGCAAAAGAAGACATGGAAGAAAGCTATAAACAACAGCTTGAGGATGAAAATCAAGAACTTATGCAGATGCAGCAGGAATAGAAGCTCCTCCTAATGCAACATGGGGAACTGGAGGCGAAAATCGCCAACATTGAGCAAATGATGGAGGAACTAAATGCCAAAGAAGAGGAGAGAAGACAAGAGAGGGAGCAACAGCGAAAAGAGATCGAGTCCATGACCGATCAACTGCACCTCGAAAGGAAAGAGCACGAGAATATGAGCAAAGAACTCAGAGCCCAGGAGTAGAAGCTCGTAACCCTAGCACAAAAGCATGGGGAGAGCATGGAAGGAATGAACAAAAGGGCCGAGGAATGGGCCGTGCAGAATGAGAAACGGGTAAAGGCACTGGCGCGACGCCTCGCTTTGGTGGAAAAAGAAAAAATCTTGGTAGAAAGCAAAGTGGATGCTGCCCAAACAACCTTCACTGCCCAGCAATAGGCCTTCCTCAACACATTACTGGACACGACCTGGCCAAAGGGAAAGAAGTCATTGGAGGTGGTGCAGAAGAAACTGAGCATTGCACCAGGGCCCTGCATGCAGGGCTACAGATGCCACCCCAACCTGCGAAGGTTAGGCTGGGCTTAGAAGAACAACGAAAGTACCTACTATTGGCCGGCCTAACCCCCCAGGAGTTGGATACACTCGGCTTTGAGAAAGGAGCGCAACTAGACATTGAATTTCTCATAAGGAGAACCAGTGAAGAAATAATCCCATAACCCCCCTCGCCGCATGATCAGGAACAACAACAAATTGACCTGCCCTCAGACAGACAAACCGCGCTCAGGGAGCGACGGAGGAAACTAGTTGAAGAAACCAGGAGGTAGTTGAGAGCCAAACCAATCATGTGGCTATACGCACCCCTCCCACCGTGCCTCGATGACCTCCCAACACAATTCCCCGCGGAGTTGGTGATTTGGGAATAGCAAGAAAACGAAAAGGATCCTTTCACTTTTAGTTTTCTCATGCCTAACAGCCCTGAGAAGGGTCCTACCAGTTAAGGTAATGGAGAAGGTGATCGCCACTGGCGGCCGGCTCGGCCAAAAATGGCTAGAAGACAGAGCGAAGACCCCCACTCTGTGGAGCATGGAGGAAGCAGAGTTTTGGCAAGACAAAGTGTTCGAGGTACCACACACTGTACAGGGCTACAATTGCCAACCTCTTTGGAGAAGGCGAGTATGTGATATTAGCATGCTCGCCTGGATGGCGTTTTGCAACACCCTATCCTACGAGAGGAATGACCCTACATTCATGGTGTATCCTCATAGGGTAGGTGTGGATTTTGTTGCCACCCTCCACGGGCCGCATGACTTCCCCATCATCTACAACTCCAACGCCACCTCCTTCGAGCATGCCCTCCTTTTTTATTTAGGAAGCCTAAGTGATTCCATGACACGCTTTCTCGCAAACTTCTCCTCCTGTCCAGATCCCGCCTTTATAACTACATGCAATTACCTTAGGCTTCTTAAGCTATTACTCAAGCAAGACCTGACACCACAAGAGCGTGGCTTGCCCCCCCTCTTTTTTGACCCCAATGCTATTGATAGTTGTGCCATGGCATGCCTAATGATGAGAGCTAGCCTTCTTCTCTCCTTTTGCCTAGCTCTCCTAGAAGATATGAACGACATCTAGTTTACTAGGTGCAACCACCCCTTCCTTTCTACTACCTCTCTCCACATCCGCATGAACCTCAAAGGGTACATGCAAAGCCGTCAATTTTTTAGCAAGTCCTTCCTTTCTACCACCTCTCTCCACATTTGCATGAACCTCAAAGGGTACATGCAAAGCCTTAAATTTTTGAGCAAGTCCATCCGACCCCCTTCTCCGCCTCCATCAGACAAGGAAGATTAGGTATCGGCTGTCGTTCTCCTAGTAGTGCCAAAAAAGAAAAAAAAAACCGCCCAAGCAAATCCTTACACATGGAATACATGTGCATCCTTACGCATGGAATAAACCAAACAATTCACTTCCACAACCACTTAGCACCACATAACGCACAATCACCACACCTAGGGGTCCTCAAGTTAGGCGTGCCCGATGGCTTTGGTTGGCCAGCTCCACTCCTAACCGCCTAGCCCTTTTCTGCTCCCCTACTTCTCGCTTAGGGCCCATCAAGGGCAAGGAATACCTAGGGACACCACTCGCCTATGGTTAGACCTGTCACCCTGAGCCACTCGCACTGTACACTAAGATAGACATCCCCCCTCCTTCGGTGGAGCACCACCCCCTGTCCTTCCAAGCACCACCACCGCGCCCACCCACCGACATCGAAGGCCCCCGTCAACATCTGTTACTTCTCCAACCAACCTTACTCCCACGCTTCCACGAGCACCCGAGTCTACATGCTGTCCTACCCTCACATCACTACTCCACCGACTGCCTCTTCAACCCCCCAACAGCCGACAAAAGTGTCATGGGACTGGCACCCGTCTCAGAGGGGGGTAATGTTAATCCCAAGCCGAGAAGGTGGAAAGAAGAATGAAAAAGCTGATGAAGATGGAAAAGGAGCAAGGACAAGCAGGCAGGCTCCAAAGCTAAGCCGGAGCCAAAAGCGTAGTTTTAAATAAAAGGCGCCTCAAAAACTCCAAAAGACTCTTGTAAAAGAGCGCCAGGCTCCCTCATGTGCCGCCTGTAAAAGAATAGTTAAATATAGGCATAAGGCATGAAGCAAAAAGAGGGAATTAGAAAAAGGGACCTTGCCACAATGGCCGGTCATGTAAAAAAGGATGGGTGCCCATGGGGTTTTAGGGTTTGTATATATAAAGTTCAAAAAGTGAATGGAAGGTCATTCTTTGGTGTATGCCCAACAAGAGCTCTTCTCTTCTCCTCTTCTTCTCCTCTCCTTGCTTGTGTGTGCTCTTGAGAGAGGGAGAGATTGTGAGAGTGAGGGAGGGAGTGAGTGGAAGTGAGGGATCAAGGGGGTTAAGCTCATCATCATCTTCTCTTCTCTTCTCTACTCTTTCCTTCTTTTGCGCGCATGACTATGGCGGTTGGAGCTTGAAGAAGGAGGAGGCTTGAGCATGCTTGAGCTAGCATCTAGGATCGTGGAGCTACCAGAGTGTGGAAGAGAGGAGGCAGCTCATATCAGCATCAAGGTAAGCTCACTACACTCTTAGGATCGAGGGCACGTCGGCTATGTGAGAGGTAGCCATTAGAGCTCACTTGGAACGCTTGAAACAATAAGCAGTCCGTGGGTCTTGGCGGTTGAGCAAAAGCTCCCACATGAAGCATTGTTGGAATGTGAATACTTTTCTAAATGAACAAGTTTGATTAAGGTGAAAAGTTATATGGGTTGCCATGTACTTCCCTTTTTGCTTAAACAATTGTCATAAAAAAGATGGTTATTACTACATTATGGAAGAACTAAGAGATTGAGTACATCACAATGATCTTATTTCAAAGTGAAAAGTGTTTTCCAAATAACAAGATCACTCTTTCAAATGCTAGTTATATAGAGCCAAAATAAGTATTACACAAAAGATAATGTTGGTTGATCCATGTCTAATTAAACAAACATATTGAAGGCAACATGTAATGTGTTAAAATGACCCTTCTATGTGAGGTAAAGTATACTATTGCATTTTGGGCACTAACACCTAGCACAGCTCAATGGATGGCTGCATGGTAGCCGTGACTTGAACCCACATATTCCTTATGGAAAGTGAAATATAGTGCAAACCAATTTTAAGGTAATATGCCAAGGTTGGGAACCCATCAAATACAATGACATCCATAGTACATCATAGAGAATAAAGGTATAGAACCATGATTGAATTAGTAGATCACTACTTCAATGACAAAGAATAGATGCATTGGTAAGAAATATGTCAATGATGCTCTAGCATTTGCATCATAAGCAATGCATAGCAATGTATCACTCAAGTTGTTGTTTCAAGAAGTCAACTTGCAAGAATTGAGGTTTTTGCAATCCATGTTGTAATTTTGACACTACCAGCAAACCTAAATACTCTTGAGTAGCTAACACGCGTTCCAAACTTGAAAATTATAGCAAATCTAAAAATTAGTCTTGTGGATAAACAACTTGAGCACTACCGGTCATAAGCATCATCAAGTACATTCTCAAAAGAACTCAACCCTTCCCATGCTCTCTCCATCCTTAAATATGAACCCTTCTTTGTTGTGCTAAAGAAAACTTCTTGTGGACACCATTGTATTGCTTACACAAATCAACCATGTAGAAATACTTGCAAGACTTCCTTCTTTCACAAGACTCATAAAAATATGGACATCATCTTGAGGTATGTCCATGCTCAAACTAGACTTGGCATCTCTTTTGCTTCTTCTTGGATTTACCCTGACGAAACATGCCTATAGTTTGAGAACGACTTACTTTTCAACCTTTTAAGTTTGGCAATGATGAAGTAGCAAGTTTTTAGCCTATGATATTCACATTATTCTTGCAATTTTTGTAGTTCCAGGTGCCTACATTAGTTTTTTGTAGGTATTGCATGAAAATTTCTTTGTTAGTTAGGTTTCTTTATTTTATCAAGCTATCACCAATATTTTTTGCAATTTAGGTTACTCATATCATTTTTGTAGCTTCGTGACACTTTTTTGCACTTCAGATCATACCTACAACTTCTAAAATTTAGGCTATGTCTAAAACTTTTAGGATTCCACATTTTAAGGTTTATCTTTAAGGGAAATGAACAAATCTTCTTCTTTTGCCTCAGTAGCACCCTTGCAACACCTCTTGGAAATCCACACAAGAAATTCATATAGGAAATCCATACATCTTTTAGAGGCAGTCCCCTTCATCCAAAAGCAACACGAAGCAAATCCTATTTTTGATAGGAGGGCAGTCCCCACCTTCTTCTACTCCATCCTTACCAAAATGTAAAACTGTTTGCCTTACTAATGGATGAAATTGGGGTTGCTAACTTCTACTACTACTCTTGTTATGGGGTTCTTAGCTCTCTTTGTGCCTTGAGTGAGAGGTGTTGCTGCTTTCCCAATTTCAATGTCTTCTCTCTCTAACGTTGCCTCCTTCCTTCATCCCTTTTTGTTCTTTTGTTTTCTTCTTCTTCTTCACTATGTTTCAAGAGACTTTGTCTTGCAAATCTTTGTCACGGTCCCCATGTTATCTAGTACCAATGAGATTCCAAGCAATCATGATGCTCACAAACTATAACCAAAGTGCATGAAATAATAGTTGCAGATATGCTACATACAAGGAAAATATAGATTTGGTAGAGCTGCAAGAATCTCCAAATGGAGGAGGGAGTTCTCAAGGGGATGCATCGTACACTCAGAAGGATGGTAGAGAGGAAAGAAAAACAGTGGGTTAGGATAGATTACAAGCGGCGTTTTTTGTCGGATGTACACGTAGGCTGGAAGAGACTTCGATGACAAGCCCCACACTCACAAACGTTTTGGCTTTTTGAGGTGGTTATATGCAAAATAGACGTAGGGTAAAACTGTGATTCACCATGGAGCTATGCCCATGCCATGGTCATGCATCCATGAGGTCTGTCGGTGCCTTGATTCCTCACGCCCTGGCCCCTATTAATAGTCTTCACCACTACTAACGGACGTTTTAAAAATCTAATAAAATATATGACTCTCTTTCCCTTTGGAGACCCTCTACCATTCTCTGTTCAGGAAAATAGTGACCTGCTCTCCTTGCGGTCCTCCTCCATTACGAAAGGACCCTCCTCCATTCCCCTTCCAACACTCCTCCATTCCCATCCAGTCATTGTAGCATACCAAAGCTACCATTCTACCATGTTTTGAAGCAACCCAAATGGCATTGAGGAAAGCAAAGCTATTGTTTTTGAGCCATGTCTACCAATAGCATAGCAATCAGTACAACATCACAAAGTACACATTTCTACCATTTTTAAAGCCTACCAAAGGGGCTATTTTTTGAAGCTTAGCAACTTAGCTACCATTCACACCATAGGCAATATTTGCAAGCACTTACATAGCTCAATCCCCAACAGCATGATTCCTATGATTGTTAAACATCCCGTACCAACCAATGCAAATCCAAAAATTAAACTTCAAAATCTCTCATTTGGTCCACTTGATGCCTCTAATCTTCAATGGGAGGCACGTATGAATCCGTCATCAAAATATGACGTCCAAAACATTGCGTACATCCAATGGGATCGGTTGGATGATTTCATATGCGGTGAGTCTCAAAGAAAGGATGCACCAACTGGCTTCCATAAGCAATGGACATCAAAGAACGCACTGGGCAAGCTATTACATCCGATGACATATAGTCACACACAACTTATCCGGTAAGTCTGTACTTCCAAAGCACAATGTGATATTTTTTAATTAGCAACTATTTATGAACATGGAGTACTTTCTAATTAAGGATGCTTTTGCCAATGTCATGTCCTTTTTGCCAATACGAAACCACACAACCTAGTTCTAGTTTACGAACCTTCAAGAGGTTCCATTAAGAATCTTGTTGCATTGCATTCTTCACAAGGTCTACTTTTTCAGATTGCCTCTTCAGTCAATCCTAGTGATGGGACCTCAAATGGGCTGGCACTAGCTATGGCACTAGACGGACTTCATGCTCATGACAGACAAACACATCCAAACGGCCTCGTGGGCCAGGAGCATCAATCTGCTAAAGAACGAACTATCCTAAAGCATAATCTATGCGTTTATAGTTTTATAGTTTTGTAGTCCAACGTTTCCCTTTCTATAAACTCCACAGAGGGAGAACCCATACACATTGGCAATAAATACCACGATAATCACATACATGGGAGGCAACCTCTCGGTAGAAACACTGCGGCCCCACTGCAGCTCTCCTACATTGCAAGGATTGGCCCCTTGATGCGCAGCTCAACATATAGAACAAACGAACAAGCTCCACTCTTTCATTTCGAAAGTCTCCAGGAGATATACCATGTTTCCTCACCAAATAATCCCACAAGAAACGAACGTCTATCCTACGGCTTAGGATGTCTTTTTACACTCAAACGTGGGTCATTGTCATTGAAAACAAGTGCTATGCATCCAGGTTTTTTATTTTGATACCATGATCGTCATCCACATGCAAATGTGGATGCTCCTAAAGTGCTCAAACATAATTTTAAATTAGAAACACGTGGTGCACAACCAGGCTTTTTCAATGCATTTACTAACCCGTTGCGGCGATGCAAGGATAGCACCGAGACAACACTCGTGCTACTATCCTCTTAATTAACATACCACAAACTCTATGACATGATGTGCATCAAAAAATCAGCAACAATCAGCACGCAAATCACACCATTCAAACATCCCAACCCCCTACGTTTAGGTATTACTTTCGTTGCATAGGTGTAGAGGTTCATTTTGTCATGTTTTGATGTATAAAAAGCAATAAATCACAAACTTTGACAAGGAGATAGGGAAAACGGAGGCTACACCTCATGCTTTGCCACTACCGTACATCCACAAACAATCATTATATTTTTCCTTATTTTTCCAAGATGTATTTCTATTTTTTCCCTTATTTTTTCCATTTTCTTAATTTATTTGACAATAAAATATGCTATTTTCTGGTTTTTCTCATTCCAATCACTTCAGCATACTACCATTCAATTTATCTCCCATATTACCCCCATGGGAACACCTTTCCCCCACCCGAAACGGAAAAACTACCATTTTGCCACTTAAAAACCGCATTTCGTGTTTTCAGGAATTAAAGAAAGCATGTAAATCATTGCAAAATCAAAATTTTTTGATAAACAGCAATTATTCATGATGCAAATAGTACACAAACAAATTTTCATCCAATAAGAACATAATTATCATCATAAACTATCAAAAATCCTTCATTTTCTTCATAAAATGATCATACAATATTTTTATGTAACCTGAGATGCCTTGAATGATTGCATAACCAGCAAATGGAGCCTCCATTTCTCTCAATCCAATGCTGTGCATAATCTTCAGCATCTCCATCAATCTCCATCACCACTTCCTTCATTCTTTCTCCCGATTCCTCCTTCAAGATGATACACATGAACAGCCCATAGGGAAGAGAGAGAGGGAGGAGAGAGAAAGACTAGATTATGTTCTCTTCATCCGGACAGCCATTCCTCGCGTGAAGATCGGAGATATCATCAGCCAAGAGGGAGAAGTTGAGGGGTAATCTCTGTCAGATAGGTTGCTTACAACCTCCATGCTTGATCATGATGGGAGAGGGTGCATTTTTCGGCGCCATGCTACCGCCATTTCTCCACGCTTCCTCACATTTTTTCATCCCTCTTGCATTTTTTTTAATTTTTTTTTTTGGAGGGGGGGGGGGGGGGGGGGGGGGGGGGGGGGTTTCAACGGTCCCAAAGGGCACCCCCCCCTTTGGTCTAAGTTTGGCCACCTTTTCATATCTTAGCCATCTTGTGACCCCTTCCTCGTCCGGACTCCATTTCGAGCTCTGAAAAATCCTGCGCATCTGGTCTGGCTTGACATCCCGCACTGACTGGAAACTCCTGACATCCTGCACGACAATCTAAAAAATTATCAAAAATCCACAAGTGTCGCTCGGGCGCCTTTTAAAAGCCGTCTTTTACTTGGTGCTTAAAATCGTCCTAGTTACAGCCGCCTTCGATGTTAAATATTTTTTCCCTAAATTTTGGATTTTTTGGCAAATTTTAGGCACTCCCAGGCTCAAAACTCTGCTCTCAGTAGCAACCACGGGATAGGGCGACTCAGCTCGTCAAATCCCACAACAGATCTGCATAAAACAACCAAAGGAAGCATCAACCTGATACAAAATAGATACATATTAAAACAATGCTCACCCTACCCCCTAACAAAACCAAGGCATGAAATCCACAACGAGTAGGCCTAGCATAATCTGATAGAAGGTCCGAAGCTAGCCGAATGCTCCAACACAATCAAACTAAAAAGAACTATCAAAGAGATCGCCCTAAGTGGTGGTCTGAACTACATCCGCGTCTCTTATCCTATCTTGCGGCTTTATCAGCTCATTCAGAGTTATCTGATAAATATCCTATGTAGTGGACCCCTCTCTAAATTCATCCGCTGGATGATGTCTCACTACTAGATGGATCCTCTGCTGTCTCTAATTCAGTGGAGGATAAAGGATCTCTCTCACTCTAAGGAGACTCAGGGTAAGCATCGACTATTACTCGATTAGCACCTCTACCTAGGACCACTCGACCGGTGGGTATATCGACTTGGTAGTCTGTTCGTAAGATCCAAGGCCTACCTAGCAAGACTCGATAGCTAGGACATCTTGCAAATCTTATTACCCTAAAGTCCAAGAAGCATTCTACACTTGCAACTGTAACATGGACTTTAGTAACGCAACCTTCTGGTTGCCTTAAACTATCATCAGCCATTCTAAGAAGGGTGGTGCTATCTTTTTGGATGACTAGACCCAGCCTCCCTATCAACTCTAAACTCGTGATATTGACGGAGGACCCAGTATCTACGATAGCATGCTCCACTAGTATTCCATCCACGTATGCTGGAACCCTAGGGCAATTCTTTTTAGCATGATCAAACCAATCTTCCCCTACTCGTGCTATGCCCAAAGGTTCTACAATATACCCAATACGCAGGATCTTCTTGAATTCCTTGCATACTCCTGGAGATAATTTAATCAACTGTAAGAAGCTTACATCTGGTTTGACTTCGCAAAGGGAACTTGCTAAATCAAAATCATGATAGGTAGCCAAAGCTCTCTTTTCTCACCAAACCATTATTTCTTTTGGTCTCAGGACCGGCTTTGGTGCTTCTTTTTTAGCTCTTGCCTTCTTTCTTGGCACTGTCAAGATTGTGGGAGAGAAGGAAGGAGTCTCACTTGTAGCTTTCTTGCTTGCACAATGGGGGAATACACACAAAGATGGAGACTGAAAACAGTTTTCCTCTTCTTAGTTGTGTAAGCCAAAAAGAACTCTAGTACATAGAAATAGAAGAACCCTATATATGGGTCTCAAACCAAACTCAACTAACTAAGGTGGCATACTAACTGAGCCACAAACTAGAGTAGATAAGGATAGCTGTCATCTAGCTATTATTCATGGGCGGTGTACCAACCGCATCTGCAACTGACAAGTCGGTGACATAAATGCACAATGATCACCCTGGCATATCACGAGTGGAGCTCGATATCTCAACACTCCCCCTCGAGCTCAATCCCAATTCCTACATACCAAGCAGGTCTCTGAACTTGCGCAACTTCTCTACACCCAATGCCTTCCTAAATATGTCAGCCACCTGATCCTCTGTGCTGACATAAACTAGATCAATAAGACCTAGTAAAACCCTCTCCCGCACATAGTGATAATGCACCTCAATGTGCTTTGTTCTAGTATGATAGACTGGGTTATTTGCCAAGTGTATACTGCTCATGTTGTCACAATAAATGACAATTGGCCCATCTGTAGGGCTGATGCATATCATAAAATAGCTTATGCAACCAAGCTACCTCACATGCAGCCATTGCTGCGCCCCTATACTCAGCCTCTATGCTCGACAAGGCAACTGTAGGCTATTTTTTGCTGCTCCAAGTGACTGCAGCACTCCCAAAAGAGAACACATATCCACTGGTAGATCGTCTATCAGAAATACTACCAGCCCAATCAGCATCAGTGTATCCATGTAACTGTATCTGAACCCCAGTCTCATAAAGTAGTCTATACTGCAATGTGGACTTCACATACCTGAGTATGCGTCTAGCCGCATCCAAATGCGGTTTCCTTGGAGCCTGCATAAACTGACTTACCAATCCAATAGCATAGCTCAAATCTGGCCTGGTAATAGTCATATAAATCAAACTTCCTACTATGCATCTGTACATAGTAGGGTCTTCCAGAAGCTCACCTGCATCTGTGCTCAGCTTCACATTCTGCTCCAAAGCAATTGAAATAGGCTTACAGCTTGTCATCCCATATTTGGACAGCATGTCCAATCCATACTGCCTCTGCAAGAGCCGTATCCCACTTGGTGATCTAATCACCTCAATGCCCAAGAAATAACGTAGCTCTCCCAAATCCTTCATCTCAAACTTCTGCTTCAATAGCATTTTCACATAAAGAATATCTTCATCACTGTCACCTGTCATAATTAAATCATCAACATAAATGACAAGTAGCATAATACCTTTCTCTGTTTTTCTCACATAAAGTGAAAAATCTGCCTTGGAAATCTGAAAGCCAATAGTGACAAGATATTGTCCTATCTTGTCAGACCATACTCTAGGTGCTTGCTTCAAGCCATACAAGGCTTTCTTCAACCTGCAAACAAACTCAGGATGAACAGCATACACATAACCTGGTGGCTACTCCATATAGACCTCTTCTTGCAAATCACCATGCAAGAAGGCATTCTTTACATCCATCTTATGTAAAGACCATCCCTTTGATGCAGCCATAGCAATGACTGCTCTTATGGTTGCCATCCTCGCAATCGGACTGAATGTTTCTTCATAATCAATGCCATATGTTTGTGCGTACCCCTTGACTACTAATCTTGCCTTATAATTGTTCACAAAACCATCTGCATTGTGCTTCACCTTATAAACCCACTTACAACTAATTGCATTCTTATCTTTAGGCAAAGGTACCAATTCCCATGTAGCATTTGCTTCCAAGGCATCCATTTCTTCATCCATGGCTTTCTCCCATTTTTCTTTTCCCATGGCTTGTTCAAAAGAAGTGAGTTTTGGTCCCTGTATCACTTTGACCCTATATGCATAGTGAATGGATATAAATCCATCATATTTCAGCCTATCCACAGGATACCTAACTCTGGTAGACCTGCACAAAGTAGGTTCACTCCTAGGTGCTCTCAAAACATCCGTGGTCTTCCTTACTCGAGGTGTAACAATAGAAGGAATACCCAACTCATCATCAATGCTCTATTCTGAGCCACTCGATTCACCATCCACATAAGAGTGACCTGCATTCACATCAAACATGGGCTGATCTACCTTCTCTTTTTTTTTTGCGTGATACCTGCATACCACTATCTGCATTGCTTTGAGAAGATTCTCCTGATCTCAATCTGCATGTCCATGGCGAAGAATGTGAACCACTGCTAGAGGACGCTCCAGGTCCACTAATATCTTGTGACTGCTGCTGTGAATTCTGTGCAGCATTACCATTTTGTGCATCTACATTATCAATCACATTTACTGGTTTATACCAGCTAATCATCTCATCAAAAACAACATCTCTGTTCACTATAAACTTACGAGTAGAAGGGTTATAGCATCTATACGTTTTTTGCTGCAGAGAATAACCAATAAAGATGCACTTCTCAGCTTTTGGATCCAACTTGGATCTCAACTCATCTGGCACATGAACATAGGCAATGCAACCAAAAATTTTCAAATGAGAAATATTTGGTTTCCTACCAGTATACCTCTCCTCTGGAGTCATGCCATGTATTGTTGCAGTGGGAGTCCTGTTCATTATGTAGACTACTGTAGCAACTGCCTCAGCCCAATAAAAATCTGGCAAGTCTTTTTCGTTGAGCATGGCACAAGATATCTCTCCAATATGCCTGTTTTTCCTTTCTGCAATTCCATTTTGTTGTGGGGTATGACTGCATGAATATTGCTACTTTATGCCATGCTCCTGCAGGAACCCTGCAAACTCATTTGAGAGGTACTCTCCCCCTCCATCTGACCTTAGGCATTTTATTTGCAGGCCTGTTTCTTTTTCAACCATAGCTTTAAGAGTTTTGAAATGTCCAAAAACTTCACTTTTCTTTTTCATAAAATACACCCAAACTTTTCTGTTATAATCATCAACAAAAGTGACAAAATAATGACAGCCTCCAAGAGATGCAGCTTTAGTAGTCCACACATCAGAGTGGATTAATTCCAATGGCTTCTTACTCTCTTGAACATGTCTAGGAAATGGTTTCCTTGCCTGTTTTTCAAACTGACAGGCTTCACATACCTTATGCATTTCTGCAACCTTGAATTTAGGCAATCCTGCAACAATATTTTGGGCTTGCATTGATTTAAGTCGCTGTACATTAACATGACCAATGCGTTTATGCCAGGTATCAATATCTGCAACTACACCGGTCCCATGTGCAAACATTGCTGCACTCAATTCAGGCATGTCTGCATCCAACGTAAACATTCTGCCCTTCTTCTTTCCTTTTGCTATCAAGCGATCTTTATTTTCCATATCCTCAACAAAGCATCCATGAGAATTAAATCTGACCTGCAAGCCCTGCTCAACCATTTGACCAACAGAAACCAAGTTCTTGGTGATATTTGGGACATGAAATACATCCGACAGGTATTTCTTTTTCCCATCCTGCATAAACAAAGGAATTTTTCCAATCTGTACAATGGGATGTGCAGTATCCTCACCAGTCTCCAGAAATCCTGGTTTTTCCATTTTCCTTGCATCCTGCATCCATTCTGCATGACCTATCATGTGGTTTGATGCACCTGAGTCAACATACCACACATCGTTGCTTTCTTCTGCACTTGTCATAGAATTGGTCATGTGCTGCACCATAAACAAATGCTCATTTCTGTCATCACCCTGTCTACTAGAAGATGCATAATTCCCTTGTTGCAATTTTCCATTCATGATGTCATTCTGCTTTTTATAGCAGTCTTTAGCCATATGACCCATTTTACCATAGTAGTAGCATTCAACATTGTTGTTTGCATTTTGGCCTCTTTGCCATCCACCACGACCTCTTTGGCTCCCCCTGCCTCTAGAGTTACCACGTCCTCCTCCAAAGGACTGGTTTTCTTGAGTTTGCTGCATATTCTGATTTCTACCACGGCCTCTAGATCGGCCTCCTCTACCTCTGCCTCTACCTCTTCTAGCATTTGAGTAGAAGACAGCTTCTTTTGAAGTTCCTCCTGAAGAAGATGCACCACAATTTCTCTGCTCCTCAGAAATTAGAAGAGCAATCAACTCCTCAAAATCAGGAAATCTTTCACGGACGGAAATGGATGTTTAGAACTGTGCATAATCCTTTCCTAGACCATTCAAGGTCACAGAAACTAATTCATCATCTTCCACTAGCGACCCAATGGAAGCAAGTGCATCTGCAATCTTCTTCATCTTCATGTGATAGTCATTGATGCTCATACTTTCTCTTTGCACATTGTGCAACTCTTGCTTGAGCTGCATTTTCCTGGCTTGTGTATTTGTGCTATACATTTTTGACAAAGTATCCCATGCCTCCTTTGGCGTACTTGCATCTTGAATATGCACAATCATAGAGTCTGAAATGCTGATAGACAGCCAGTACATAACTTTCCTGGCTCTTTCATGCCATGCTTTAAATGCCTGCATTTGCTGTTGATTGGGAACATCAAGAAGAACTGGTTCTTCTTCATTTCCTACAACAAAATCCCAATATCCTTTTCCCATAAGGAAATTCGTCATTCTGAACTTCCATGCTTGGAAGTTGTTCTTGTCAAGATTTTCAGTGACAATCTGTGAAAGAGAATCAGACACCATTACAGGACACTGCAAAAAATTCTGTCACTGCAAAGAACACACTGGTTATGGTTCCAGTCTCTATGCTATGATACCACACTGTAGCCCTTCCTTTTAATGTCATGTTAAAAAACATCATAAGATGACCCTCAACTTGGATGCAATAATTAAACATTAATGTTTGGAATTCACAAATGTGAAACTCTACATCTTCTTCAACTAACCCATTAAAAATGGCAAAGGAACTCCTAAAGCTAGCAGATCCAGCATCCTTACAGGAATTGCAATGGGTTGTGCCATGACGACAATCGGATTAACAATGGGAGTTTGAACTGATGGAATCACACCCCCACTTGAAGTGGGTTGACTTGGTAGAAGAGAGGAAGAACTTATGCTTCCTCCTGCACCTAAAAGACTATGTGCAGCAGTTGGGTTACTAAGACCACTGCCTTTTATGCATATCGGGCTACTCCTTTGAGGAGAATAGCGACTTACGATCTCCAACCACCGTCTAGCCCTCTCAACACATTCTGCTTTTTGTAATTTTGCTTGATGGTCCTTGTCAGAGGACATAAACCAACATTTTGGTCCCAAAAAATCCTAGATTCCAGAACCACCACTTGTTGGCAGCTCCCGGCAGACGCACCACTGATGGGACCTCAAATGGGCCGGCACTGGCTATGGCACTAGCCAGACCTCATGCTCATGATAGACAAACATACCCACACGGCCTCGCGGGCCAGGAGCGTCAATCTGCTGCTAAAGGATGAACTGTCCTAAAGCTTAATCTATGCATTTATAGTTTTATAGTTTTGTAGTCCAACGTTTCCCTTTCTATAAACTCCACAGAGGGAGAATCCATACACATTGGCAATAAATACCACGATAATCACATACATGGGAGGCAACCTCTCGGTAGGAGCACCGCGGCCCCACTGCAGCTCTCCTACATCGCAAGGATTGGCCCCTTGATGCGCTGCTCAACATATAGAACAAACGAACAAGCTCCACTCTTTCATTTCGAAAGTCTCTAGGAGATATACCATGTTTCCTCACCAAATAATCCCACAAGAAACGAACGTCTATCCTATGGCTTAGGATGCCTTTTCACACTCAAACGTGGGTCATTGTCATTGAAAACAAGTGCTATGCATCCTGGTTTTTTATTCCGATACCATGATCGTCATGCACATGCAAAAGTGGATGCTCCTAAAGTGCTGAAACATAATTTTAAATCAGAAACACGTGGTGCATAACCAGGCTTTTCCAATGCATTTATTAACCCGTTGCGGCGATGCAAGGATAGCACCGAGACAACACTCGTGCTACTATCCTCTTAATTAACATACCACAAACTCTATGACATGATGTGCATCAAAAAATCAGCAACAATCAGCACGCAAATCACACCATTCAAACATCCCAACCCCCTATGTTTAGGTATTGCTTTCGTTGCATAGGTGTAGAGGTTCATTTTGTCATGTTTTGATGTATAAAAAGCAATAAATCACAAACTTTGACAAGGAGATAGGGAAAACGGAGGCTAAACCTCATGCTTCGCCACTATCATACATCCACAAACAATCATTATATTTTTCCTTATTTTTTCAATACGTATTTCTATTTTTCCCCTTATTTTTTCTATTTTCTTGATTTATTTGGCAATAAAATATGCTATTTTCTGGTTTTTCTCGTTCCAATCACTTCAGCATACTAACATTCAATTTATCTTCTATATGCCCCCCATGGGAACACCTTCCCCCCACCCGAAACGGAAAAACTACCATTTTGCCACTTAAAAACCGCATTTCAGGTTTTCGAGAATTAAATAAAGCATGTAAATCATTGCAAAATCAAATTTTTTTTATAAACAGCAATTACTCATGATGCAAATAGCACACAAACAAATTTTCATCCAATAAGAACATAATCATCATCATAAACTATCAAAAATCCTTCATTTTCTTCATAAAAATGGTCATACCGTATTTTTACGTAACCCGAGACGCCTTGAATGACTGCATAACTAGCAAATGGAGCCTCCATTGCTCTAATCCAATCCTGTACATCAATCTTCAGCATCTCCATCAATCTCCATCACCACTTCCTTCGTTCTTTCTCCTGATTCCTCCTTCAAGATGATACACATGAACATCCCATAGGGAAGAGAGAGAGGGAGGAGAGAGAAAGACTAGATTATGTTCTCTTCATCCAGACAGCCATTCCTCGCGCGAAGACTGGCGATATCATCAGCCAAGAGGGAGAAGTTGAGGGGTAATCTTTGTCAGATAGGTTGCTTACAACCTCCATGCTTGATCATGATGGGAGAGGGCGCATTTTTTGGCGCCACGCTGCCGCCATTTCTCCACGCTTCCTCACATTTTTTCATCCCTCTTGCATAAAAATTTGGGGGGGGGGGGGGGGGGAGGAGGGGGGGGGTCAAAGGTCCCAAAGGGCACCCCCCCTTTGGTCCTAAGTTTGGCCATCTTTTCATATCTTGGCCATCTTGTGACCCCTTCCTCATCGGGACTCCATTTCGAGCTCTGAAAAATCTTGCGCATCGGGCTTGACATCCCGCACTGACTAGCAACACCTGACATCCCTCACGGTAGTCGAAAAAATTATCAAAAATCCACAAGTGTCGCTCGGGCACCTTTTAAAAGTCGTCTTTCACTTGGTGCTTAAAATCGTCCTAGCTGCAGCCGCTGCCTTCGATGTTAAATATTTTTCCCCTAAATTTTGGATTTTTTGTCAAATTTTAGGCACATCCTGGGCTCAAAACTCCGCTCTCACCTAGACAATCACATACTCACCTTGTGGTGCAAGTTCATGCACCTCTAAGCATACCCTTGGGTTAGAATCTAGAACTAGGTTTGTAGCCACACCATTAAGTGCATCTTCTTGCATCAGAACTGTAGATGAAAGGGGAAACAAATTTAACTTCATTGTGTAGCAAAGCACTTAAATCTCTGATGCATTATCTTCTATCCCTGTCATGCCTTGCTTTTATTATGATGCACTTGCAATGTTCCATTGAGCATTTGCAAGAGCTTCTACATCTTTTGAATTCTTTCATATTTTATTATGATGCATTTGCAATGTTGAGATATTGCATCTTTTGAATTCTTTCATCTACCTTTGAGATTGACAAGAATTTTATATATTTCCATTGACACTTGTCAACTTCAAAACCTACTAGAATGGGGATATCTAATGGACCTTTACTCCTTTTGGAGCACAGTTTCTTTATTAATGTAATATATTTCCACCCTTGTAAGATTACTTTAGGTCCAAACTTTTCACTAGTATGAAGTACTTTTTGTGATGCTATATTGAATGCTCTATTTTGTTGTCTAGTTATTGGTGCAACTTTGGCCCCACTGATCCTTATGATAACCCACCAATAATGAAATCCCAAAAGAAGGCAGGTAAACGCAAGGTGGAGTCCCAAACCTATGCCATGGGCTATCAATGTCACTTTGTGGCTGCACAATTATACATTTGTCCCACAATTTGTCGTTTGAATTATATTCAATACGAGCATGTTGATGCAAAAGGAAATGTGTCTCATGGTGCATTATACACAGGACAATACAATGCAAGGATGGCCTTTGCACCATGGTTGTCAATGGGGATGCGATCATGGATTTGTGACATGCTTCATAAAGGGTTCACCCCACAATAGGTATTGCAACATCACATATACATAGTGCAAAGGGGTGTTACAGATGGTAGCTTAAAGACCACAAGAGACACTTTTCTTATATTGCGAGATATTTTGAACATTTCAAGCAAGTTGGAAACCGTCACTCTCTACAAATGGACCAAGATGATGCACGTAGCGTGCACAATTGGGTCCTTGCCGATAAGAGCCAAATATTATATTATTAGATCTTTGATGAGGCAAAAGGGCGTGCATTTGTACTCAGTGTGCAAACCGATTGGCAACTGGAGATGGCCAAAACACAAGGGAATGATGGGTTGCTGGCAATGGATGCCACCTTTGGCACTAATAAATATAAGGTATTATATTTCCATTGTTGTGTGCGTTGATTATTGTTAACTAGAATGATCTTTTGCAGTTTCACCTATACACCATCTTGGTGTTTGATTCTCATCAGAATGGCATCCTTGTTGCTTGGATTATTACATCTTCAAGCACCATGACTGTTATTCGAACATGGTTGGTGGCCTTTCGGAATCGATTGCTTGATGCGAAAAAATCATGGCAGCCTAGTGCATTTATGGTAGAAGATGCTCTTGCAGAAATATAGGCTATTAGGTAAGCCATCCATATATTGATTCCTTTATATAATCTATTTTTTAATGAGAATTTAAGTTGCAATGTGTATAAGATTGGATGATCATTTGGTGGGACTTTATGTTGGATTGTGCATGGAATTGAATGCTCATTTGGTGGCTCTTTGTGTTTTATTGTTGATGTCAGGGAGATTTTTGGTGTGCCAATATACCTTTGCATTTGGCATGTCCGATGAGCTTGGTTAAAGAACTTAATCAAGAAGGTTTCTAATGCATCAAAACCGGCGGACATGTTCAAAGCACTAGGTCAAATAATGAACATGCGAAGCAAAGGGAACACAAATCAAGTGAGTACGGAGCGAGAAGCCATGGACCTAGTGGATAATTTCTTGCATATATATATAAGGAGGAAGAGGGCTTTGTCAATGATTTTAAGGACCAATGGATGGCATCAATAGGTAAGGGTTTGTGGCTTAACTAGAACTTTTGCCTCTCTTATTTCCTTAATATTTATTTTTTACTTTTGAAGGAATGTGGATTCGAGCAACTCGCAATTTGCCTCACTCAAATCAGGAGACGAATGGTAGCATCGAATCCTATCATGGTATTCTAAAATCACAATTTCTTACTGGTTGCAAGACAATTCATGGTCAGAGGGTAGATTGGCTCCTACAAAAGCTTTTGGACCTTTGTCATTCTTAATACTAGTATCAAGATATGTTGAAGGAGGCCCGGTTCAAAAAGAATTTTAATATCTTGGACGTTATTGCAAGCTCTGTGCAACGTGCCTAAGAAGTCCCTAATGACAATGTAAAGTTCTTGGATATTGAGCACAAGGTTGCCTTGGTGAAAAGCTAGAGCAAAAGTGACCTATGGCACAAAGTGGAGAATGCAAATTGCAGTTGGGCATGTTGCTCATGTGAGTGGCCCATGCGTGGCAACCTTTGCAAACATCAAGCAAAGGTATTGATGATTGGTGGTTTACAATTTTCCCATATCATCAAGGCATCCATGGACTCAATCAATGTTGAGGACCCACTTCCCATGTCTCCGCCTGGGGTTGGTGCAGGTATAAATAACTTCAAGCCATCATTGTTAAATTGTTGCAAGTTAGCATTCATTGATTGAACGTGATTTGTTCCTAGGCTCGTCGATGATATCAAATGAGAACAAGATTGTGCAAATACCCCAAATTGTTGAGGAGACACTCTTTTAGTGTGGTAGGTGTTTGCTATGATAAATTTTACCTTTGACCTACTATGGATGTTATGGTTGCCTTAAAAAATATGTGCTTGGCAGATGGTGATGTGGCACTGTTGGATTTTTCTCGACGTCTTGCTCTTCAGATGCAAATGTCTGTCCAACAAGCAAAGGCATCAAAGTCGCAACTACCATACCCACTTAATAACTTGCAGCCTATCAAGGATGGCTTTGGGAACTCACTAGCTAGGGCACATCCATTCTTTGAGCCAGGTTGTCACAATAAAGTTTTAAGGACTAAAGAACAAGTGAGGAAGCTCCCCTCATTCCCAAAGCCTCCTAAAAAAATCAAGGTAACAATGCAAGGCAAATTAGGCAAGGCATGTGAGGAGGAAGAAGTAGGAAAGGCTTCAAGTTGATCCACATTTGCTTACCTTGGCACATATGATGGACCAATTTTTTAATGACATTGTCAATATTTGTATCTTTTTCCAAAACATTGGCTTTTAGAAATTCAAAGATCATCACAGTATTTCCATTTACATTTATTGATCTCATCAGTGGTGCACCCATTACCATTAACCTAATTACATCTTTGTATCATTTTACACTTGGGCACTCAAGTTAAACACCATTTCTTGCCATGCCTTTACTTATCTATAACACCTCCTTCCATAAATCGTCCTTTCTAAACCATATCAAGCTTGAGTGAGGGGTTATATATTTTATGGGAAGCTAAATTGAAGAGTCTTATATAATCCATTTTGGCCCTTTACAAATTTCAAACCAATCAAGCGTACAATACAATATTTTCTAGACAAAGATTTTGGATCCAAAAATTAGTTGGGATTAAAAAAGTGGAATCATTGCTTTGGAAAGTAGTAGTAGTGTTCTATCTAGTTGTTAGAAAGCTCTAACAAACTCAAAGGGATTAAATAAGTGGAATTATTGCTTTGTAGTAGTAGTTTTCTACCTAGTTGTTAGAAAGCTCTAACAAACTCAAAGAGATTAGATAAGTGGAATTATTGCTTTGGAAAGTAGTAGTAGTTTTCTGTGTAGCTGTTAGAAAGCTCTAGTAAACTCAAAGGGCTAGGTCTAGAGATAACTATACTACCAAAAAATTTCTAATACTGTATGTATCCATATTAAATACATATAAAAATTGTAAATAGTTAACTGTAGCTCTATTTGTATGTCCTAGTAACCTCAAAGGGCTAGGTTTAAAGAAGACACAATTGTAGTACCAAAAGAATTTTAGTAATGCACATTATGTTAAATATACAACTAGAGTTGTTGAATTATATCATATTTCCAAATATGCTAACATAAACCATTTGGGATACGAATATGCCATGACATTGATCGAAAACATACAAGGACTCTTGCAAAGTGGAATTATATGAAGTGCAACGATCTTTTGATACTTGATTGCTCAAACTATGTCATATTTTCAAATATGTTGACATACAACATTTGGGATACAAATATACAATGGCATTGATTGAAAACATACAACCACTCTCACAGAGTAGGCCCTAAAGGGGCTTCTTATTGACAGACATTGCTCATCAAAGTGCCAATCGCTCTCATCGAAGCGCCATTCACTCGATTTACAACATTGAAAATAGCTCCAACTAAAAATAACTAAAAATATGCCTCACCTATTTCTCTTGTGGTATTGTGTGAGGAAGAAGAGACGAGAGCAATGGCAACATTCCTATAGGAGTATCATCTATAGCAGACAAGGAAGTCTCCCTCAATGATGTCTCCCTCAGCCACAGTAATGGTGCTTCCAACATATATATGGCTATAGACAAGGCCATGGCAATGGTGGGTATGCCAAACCCCATGGCCCAGCTCACACTCTACTGCACATAGACTACAATGGTGCCTGAGAGGAGCACAGATAGGTAGATACCAAAGAAATACCAGTTTAAATAGCTTTGGAAAGCCTTCTTCCCCTCAAAAATGTCCTGGTTAAATTGGTCATCCCCAAAAGGGTAGGCATATGATTTGATGCCGCCTGAAGAAACGGCCAACAATGTAAAAGCTGAGTAGAGGAAAGTAAGGTGGCCTATTGTGAGTTGTGCACATCAAGATGGTGCCTGATTTGAACCAGCCGGACAAGGAGTTGGCCTAAGGGATGAAACATTCCCTACATTCATGCAGATAAAGAAACTTCATCAATACAAGCATAGAAAATAGGGAAGCAGATCGAGACAACTATAAATTGGTTGTGTGGATAAGCTGGACTAATACTAGTGCAGACTCACTTGAATTAATCAGTTTGTGTGCGACCCAATGTGTTGCACATTGAGATGCTTCCTGTGCAAGCATATCCCATGCATGTAGTGGTGACATCAATCATTTTTCTGCATGGATTTACCGTTAAGATCATGCCTTAAAACAACAACAACCCTTAGTCATGGCATGACATTAAAAACAAAGAACAAAAGGGACTCTTCAAGGAACTCACCACCAAGTTAATGAGAGAGGCTATGATCAAAGCCCAGAAACATCCAAGGTGTGAATATGCTAGATAACCACCAAGCATAGGAGAAATGTAACCTGTGCCGTTGCTTATGCTGAGAATTTTGGTAGCATTGACCCGCTCTAAATGGAATTATTATGTGAGGTACAAGATCATGCTGAACATCATGCCTATGCTTGCAAGCTTGTCACATACTTCATTACCTGGATAAATCAGTTGAGCACAAGACAAGAGAGTTTTTCAGGTCATTGATGCTTGCTAGAAAATCACATCAATGTCCAAAAAAAGAGAGAGAACAATACACTAACATCAACCTTCCTCCATATATTGCATATATATATATACTTGTTAAAACCCACAATACAAATACAGTGCTACAAATCTAACATGAAGTATTTAGATGGAATCTACCTAATATGAATGGCATGGTCTTCCAGTCTCCAAGTTGCATGGCTCTCTTCTTCTCTTTAACTATGCAAATTGCTCTCTGGACTTTTGCCCACAACAACATTGCAAGAGAGCTAGAGCTCCAAAATCCCCTGCGCTTCTCCTGTCTTTGCTTGTCACTAGCGATGCCATCCCCATGGTTTTTTGTTGCCTGCTGGTGCCATCTCTCCTAATCAAGCTTAGAAAATGAGCAAAATCTCCAAGTAAACTGTGAAATCCACCATGATCTGCTTTAATCCTAAAGGAGAGAGAGAGAGAGGAGTAGTAATCTGGTTCGATCCGCCATGATTTTCATGTTCCAAAAGCCACCATGATATGTTTTAGAGCATAGAGAGAGAGAGAGAGAGAGAGAGAGAGAGAGGATGCCATCCACTCCCATGGTTTTCTTGTTGCCTGCTGGTACCATCTCTCCAGATCAAGCTCAGAAAATGAGCAAAATATCCAAGAAAACTGTCAAATCCACCATGATCCGCTTCAATCCTAAAGGGGTCTGGATAGAGAGAGAGAGAGAGAGGAGTAGTAATATGGTTCGAGTAGCCATGATTTTCCTGTTCCAAAAGCCACCACGATCTGTTTTAGAGAATAAAGAGAGAGAGAGAGAGAGAGAGAGAGAGAGAGAGAGAGAGAGAGAGAGGATGCCATCCACTCCCATGGTTTTCTTGTTGCCTGCTGGTGCCATCTCTCCAGATCAAGCTCAGAAAATGAGCAAAATCTCCAAGAAAACTGTCAAATCCACCATGATCCGCTTCAATCCTAAAGGGGTCAGGATAGAGAGAGAGAGAGAGAGAGAGAGAGAGAGAGAGAGAGAGGAGTAGTAATATGGTTCGAGCGGCCATGATTTTCTTATTCCAAAAGCCACCATGATCTGTTTTAGAGAATAGAGAGAGAGAGAGAGAGAGAGAGAGAGAGAGAGAGAGGATGCCATCCACTCCCATGGTTTTCTTGTTGCCTATTGGTGCCATCTCTCCAGATCAAGCTCAGAAAATGAGCAAAATCTCCAAGAAAACTATCAAATCCACCATGATCCGCTTCAATCCTAAAGGGGTCAGTATAGAGAGAGAGAGAGAGAGGAGTAGTAATATGGTTCGAGCAGCCATGATTTTCATGTTCCAAAAGCCACCATGATCTGTTTTAGAGAATAAAGAGACAGAGAGAGAGAGAGAGAGTGCCCATGTACCTATTGTTGTAGAAGATAAGCTTGGCTTCAGAGGTTTGCGAGAGGCATGGATGTGTCATTTTAGAGAGCCGCGAGACGAGCTTGCTATGCTTCAAAGAGCCACGAGAGAGCATGGATGAGAGCTGCGAGAGAGAGAGAGAGGGCAAAGGGCCATGGATGCTCTGTAACCTGAGTCATGAGAGAGAGAGAGAGAGAGAGAGAGAGAGAGTAGCGAGGGTTTGGCATTCCATTTCCATGGCCATGCCGCATGTATGTGCCCCCTTTTTTTTTCTCTCCATCCCTTTTTTTAAACCCTGCAGTCAATTGGCCATATCAGACCTTGACTGTTGATGTGTACATCAAGACAAAAAAACCCACTTGATATCTAACTTGAGCGGAGGCGGGCTGCTGCGCCCACTTCTTCTTTCCCTGCTATCTTATTTCCTTGTTCCTCCCCTTGCTATTGGTGGGGCTACACTTGACTTATAAGTAAAAGGTGCTGATCAGTGAGTGGGATTGGCCACTAGTACAAGAAGGATTATAGCCTTTGTAAGTGAGGCTCATCAATGCTTTAGCTCTCAAGATGAGTGAATCCATCTTGTATCCGATGCGTCTGCCTCCTCTTCTATGATGCACCCCACCTTCTATTGTTTTCGACCTTGCTCCTCACCCTTCTTAATTACTTTACTTTTTCTTTGGGAAAAGATTGCTGCATTGTGCCTCTCTTCATCTCTTCATGTTATAGCAACTAGTCGGGCAGCTCATAACCTACATAAATGGCTAAACCATTGCTGCCTCCTCTTTCTTTTCTTTTTGGTTTGTCATTTGTGTTGCCATGGCGGCTCCAAAATTGCTCCTTTATTGATCCACTTTTACTCTTGCATTGCTTGCTATTGGTCATGAGTTGTTTTGAGGCTATTATAGGTCCCCTTGTTCTTGATCCCCATCTTTCAATTCTTCCTCTTTCTTTTCCCCTCATTGCTCAATACTTGTTGCTATGTAGACCCGGAATGCCAACTCGAATTGAAACCTTTGTCTTCCATCCCTTCTCCTCAAAAGAAGAATTAGAGACTATCTTTTGCATCCGACATTCAATCCCACAAATTAAGACAACATTGCTCAAAGCTTTCTCCACTTTCTTCATTCCATGCATTTCTGCTTCACAACAACTTGCACTCCTTTTTGCTACTCCTAAATCTTCTTCTTCCATTGCCATCCACTTTCAAGCACAAGCCTAAAGGCTTGAGATTGTAGCTTCATCTTGAAACTCCCAAAATGAATTCTTGAAACTATTGACTATCACATATTTAAAATAATCGGATTGCTTTGAAACCACAACATTGAGAATGTTGAGATATCGAGCTCCACTCGTGATACGCCAGGGTGACCGTTGTGTATTTATGTCACCGACTTGTCAGTTGCAGATGCGGTTGGTACACCGCCCATGAATAATAGCTACATGACAGCTATCCTTATCTACTCTAATTTGTGGCTCAGTTAGTATGCCACCTTAGTTAGTTGAGTTTGGTTTGAGACCCATATATAGGGTTCTTCTATTTCTATGTACCAGAGTTCTTTTTGGCTTACACAACTAAGAAGAGGAAAACTGTTTTCAGCCTCCACCTGTGTGTGTATTCCCCCATTGTGCAAGCAAGAAAGCTACAAGTGAGACTCCTTCCTTCTCTCCCACAATCTTGACATGGTATCAGAGCCTTGTTCGTGGTAAGGAGCTCAAGAAAGCAAGCCAAGCTCGTGGTGTTTTGGTAAGAGGAGCAGTGTTGCTTTCATTTTCTGTTTTGGGAGCAGATCTCTGCAGGTAGCACAGCCGAAAATTGCAAGAGTGCATTGTCAGGTTGAGACGCCCTTCGCGGTGAAGCAAGAGGGCAGTATATGCTACGGGATAAGGCTTTAGCCCTTGGCGACCCTGTTTTTTGATTTAAGGCCATTTCGGGGCCTGTTTTGGAGGCGGAAGTTTTCTGCACGCACTCAAGAAAAGGCCCAGTTTTATGCCGTGCGACCACTGTTCTACAGGTCGGTGAAAAGTTACTGTAGAAATTGCATTGTATGCCTGTGCACAGAGACATTGGGAGTTACAGAATCATCCTTGTTGCCTGTTGATGCAAAATCATCACTAGGAAGTGACTGTGTGGTCAAATACCACTTTTGTCAGTTTTGCAGATTAGCCCTTGTGAGGCTGAAGTTGTGTTCTTCGCAGTGACAGAATTTTTTGCAGTGTTCTGTAATGGCATCTGATTCTCTTTCACAGATTGTCACTGAAAAGCTTGACAAGAAAAACTTCCAAGCATGGAAGTTTAGAATGATAAATTTCCTTATGGGAAAAGGATATTGGGAATTTGTTGCAGGAAATGAAGAAGAACCAGTTCTTCCTGATGTTCCCAATCAACAGCAAATGCAGGCATTTAAAGCATGGCATGAGAGAGCCAGGAAAGTTATATACTGGCTCTCTATCAGCATTTCAGACTCTATGATTGTGCATATTCAAGATGCAAGTACGCCAAAGGAGGCATGGGATACTTTGTCAAATATGTATAGCACAAATACGCAAGCCAGGAAAATGCAGCTCAAGCAAGAGTTGCACAATGTGCAAAGAGAAAATATGAGCATTAATGACTACCACATGAAGGTGAAGAAGATTGCAGATGCACTTGCTTCCATTGGGTCGCCAGTGGAAGATGATGATTTAGTTTCTGTGACCTTGAATGGTCTAGGAAAGGATTATGCACAGTTTCGGACATCCATTTGAGTTCGTGAAAGATTTCCTGATTTTGAGGAGTTGATTGCTCTTCTAATTTCTGAGGAGCAGAGAAATGGTGGTACATCTTCTTCAGGAGGAACTTCAAAAGAAGCTGTCTTCTACTCAAATGCTGGAAGAGGTAGAGGCAGAGGTAGAGGAGGCCGATTTGGAGGCTGTGGTAGAAATCAAAATATGCAGCAAACTCAAGAAAACCAGTCCTATGGAGGAGGACGTGTTAACTCTAGAGGCAGGGGGAGCCAAAGAGGTCGTGGTGGATGGCAAAGAGGCCAAAATGCGAACAGTAATGTTGAATGCTACTACTGTGGTAAAATGGGTCATATGGCTAAATACTACTATAAAAAGTAGAATGACATCATGAATGGAAAACTACAACGAGGAAATTATACAGCTTCTAGTAGATAGGGTGATGACAGAAATGAGCATTTGTTTATGGTGCAGCACATGAACAATTCTGTGACAAGTGCAGAAGAAAGCAATGATGTATGGTATGTTGACTCAGGTGCATCAAACCACATGACAGGTCATGCAGAATGGATGGAGGATGCAAGGAAAATGGAAAAACCAGGATTTGTGGAGACTGGTGATGATACTGCACATCCTATTGTGCAGATTGGAAAAATTCCTTTGTCTATGCAGGATGGGAAAAAGAAATACCTGTCCGATGTATTTCATGTCCCGAATATCACCAAGAATCTGGTTTCTGTTGGTCAAATGGTTGAGCAGGGCTTGCAGGTCAGATTTAATCCTCATGGATGCTTTGTTGAGGATATGAAAAATAAAGGTCGCTTGATAGCAAAAGGAAAGAAGAAGGGCAGAATGTTTACGTTGGATGCAGACATTCCTGAATTGAGTGCAGCAATGTTTGCACATGGGACCGGTGTAGTTGCAGATATTGATATCTGGCGTAAACGCATTGGTCATGTTAATGTACAGCGACTTAAATCAATGCAGGCCCAAAATATTGTTGCAGGATTGCCTAAATTCAAGGTTGCAGAAATGCATAAGGTATGTGAAGCCTGTCAATTTGGAAAACGGGCAAGGAAACTATTTCCTAGACATGTTCAAGAGAGTGAGAAGCCATTGGAATTAATCTACTCTGATGTGTGGACTACTAAAGCTACATCTCTTAGAGGCTGTCATTATTTTGTCACTTTTATTTATGACTATAGCAGAAAAGTTTGGGTGTATTTTATGAAAAAGAAAAGTGAAGTTTTTGGGCATTTCAAAACTCTTAAAGCTATGGTTGAAAAAGAAACAAGCCTGCAAATAAAATGCCTAAGGTCAGATGGAGGGGGAGAGTACCTCTCAAATGAGTTTGCAAGGTTCTTGCAGGAGCATGGCATAAAGCAGCAATATTCATGCAGTCATACCCCACAACAAAATGGAATTGCAGAAAGGAAAAACAGGCATATTGGAGAGGTATCTCGTGCCATGCTCAACGAAAAAGACTTGCCAGATTTTTACTGGGCTGAAGCAGTTGCTACAACAGTCTATATAATGAACAGGACTCCCACTGTAGCAATACATGGGATGACTCCAGAGGAGAGGTATACTGGTAGGAAACCAGATATTTCTCATTTGAAGATTTTTGGTTGCATTGCCTATGTACATGTGCCAAATGAGTTGAGATCCAAGTTGGATCCAAAAGCTGAGAAGTGCATCTTTATTGGTTACTCTCTGCAGCAAAAAGGGTATAGATGCTATAACCCTTCTACTCGTAAGTTTACAGTGAGTAGAGATGTTGTTTTTTATGAGATGAGTAGCTGGTATAAACCAGTAAATGTGATTGATGATGTAGATGCACAAAACGGTAATGCTGCACAGAATTCACAGCAGCAGTCACAAAATATTAGTGGACCTGGAGCGTCCTCTAGCAATGGTTCACATTCTTCGCCATGGACAGGCAGATTGAGATCAGGAGAATCTTCTCAAAGCAATGCAGATAATGGTATTCAGGTATCACGAAAAGGAAAAGAGAAGGTAGATCAGCCCATGTTTGATGTGAATGCAGGTCACTCTTATGTGGATGGTGAATCCAGTGGCTCAGAACAGAGCATTGATGATGAGTTGGGTATTCCTTCTATTGTTACACCTGGAGTAAGGAAGACCAGGGATGTTTTGAGAGTACCTGGGAGTGAACCTATTTTGCGCAGGTCTACGAGAGCTAGGTATCCTGTTGATAGGCTGAAATATGATGGATTTACAGCCATTCACTATGCATATATGGTCAAAGTGATACAGGAACCAGAACCCACTTCTTTTGAGCAAGCCATAGGAAAAGAAAAATGGGAGAAAGCCATGGATGAAGAAATGGATGCCTTGGAAGCAAATGCTACATGGGAATTGGTACCTTTGCCTAAAGGTAAAAATGCAATTGGTTGTAAGTGGGTTTATAAGGTGAAGCACAATGCAGATGGTTCTGTGAACAGATACAAGGCAAGATTAGTAGTCAAGGGGTATGCACAAACATATGGCATTGACTATGAAGAAACATTCAGTCCGGTTGCAAGGATGGCAACCGTAAGAGCAGTCATTTCTATGGCTGCATCAAAGGGATGGTCTTTACATCAGATGGATGTAAAGAATGCCTTCTTGCATGGTGATTTGCAAGAAGAGGTCTATATGGAGCAGCCACCAGGTTATGTGCATGTTGTTCATCCTGAGTTTGTTTGCAGGTTGAAGAAAGCCTTGTATGGCTTGAAGCAAGCACCTAGAGCATGGTCTGACAAGATAGGACAGTATCTTGTCACTATTGGCTTTCAGATTTCCAAGGCAGATTTCTCACTTTATGTGAGAAAAACAGAGAAATGTATTATGCTACTTGTCATTTATGTTGATGATTTGATTATGACAGGTGACAGTGATGAAGATATCCTTCATGTGAAAATTCTATTGAAGCAGAAGTTTGAGATGAAGGATTTGGGAGAGCTGCGTTATTTCTTGGGCATTGAGGTGATTAGATCACCAAGTGGGATACAGCTCTTGCAGAGGCAGTATGGATTGGACATGCTGTCCAAATATGGGATGACAGGCTGTAAGCCTATTTCAGTTCCTTTGGAGCAGAATGTGAAGCTGAGCGCACATGCAAGTGAACTTCTGGAAGACCCTACTATGTACAGACGCATAGTAGGAAGCTTGATTTATATGACTATTACAAGGCCAGATTTGAGCTATGCTATTGGATTGGTAAGTCAGATTATGCAGGCTCCAAGGAAACCGCATTTGGATGCGGCTAGACGCATACTCAGGTATGTGAAGTCCACATTGCAGTATGGACTATTTTATGAGACTGTTGTTTAGATACAGTTGCATGGATACACTGATGCTGATTGGGCTGGTAACATTTCTGATAGATGATCTACCAGTGGATATGTGTTCTCTTTTGGGAGTGTTGCAGTCACTTGGAGCAGCAAGAAACAGCCTACAGTTGCCTTGTCCATCACAGAGGCTGAGTACAAGGGTGCAGCAATGGCTGCATGTGAGGTAGCTTGGTTGCATAAGCTACTTTATGATATGCATCAGCCTACAGATGGGCCAGTTGTCATTTATTGTGACAACATGAGTAGTATACACTTGGCAAATAACCCAGTCTATCATGCTAGAACAAAGCACATTGAGGTGCATTATCACTATGTGCGGGAGAGGGTTTTACTAGGTCTTATTGATCTAGTTTATGTCAGCACAGAGGATCAGGTAGCTGACATATTTATGAAGGCATTGGGTGCAGAGAAGCTGCGCAAGTTTAGAGACATGCTTGGTGTGCAGGAATTGGGATTGAGCTCGAGGGGGAATGTTGAGATATCGAGCTCCACTCGTGATACGCCAGGGTGACCGTTGTGTATTTATGTCACCAACTTGTCAGTTTGCAGATGCGGTTGGTACACCGCCCATGAATAATAGCTACATGACAGCTATCCTTATCTACTCTAGTTTGTGGCTCAGTTAGTATGCCACCTTAGTTAGTTGAGTTTGGTTTGAGACCCATATATAGGGTTCTTCTATTTCTATGTACCAGAGTTCTTTTTGGCTTACACAACTAAGAAGAGGAAAACTGTTTTCAGCCTCCACCTGTGTGTGTATTCCCCCATTGTGCAAGCAAGAAAGCTACAAGTGAGACTCCTTCCTTCTCTCCCACAATCTTGACAGAGAACTCTTGAATAGATTTAGTTCTTTAGGCTATTGACTAAACCATTGCAATGCAGCATTGCTTCCATTGCATGAATCTTGAAATTAGAGCATCAAAATTGAATATACAACAAGAACTTCAAGAAGGAATATGAAACTTGAATGATATTCCTTACAGACATGATTGAAATATTATTTGAATAGACCTAAATCCTTTGCTACATTGGATCTTCAGATATTAACCAAAGCTTCCACTAGATCAGCATGGGAGGATCACCAAGATGTATTGGCCTATTTTATCATAGCACAAATAAGAATAACAACCAATAGAGAAATCTACCTTGACTATTCATAATTTAGCCATAGATTTCTCGAATCAGAAAATGATAGAAAACATCAAATAATCTTCAAGAAAATGGTTCAAAAATTCGAGTTGCTGGATTGTGGACAATAGAAGGAAGATGTTCTAAAAATACTAGGGCCTACCAATAATCGTAACTAAGATGCCCAGTCTCCTCATTCTCCAAATTATTTTGGCACTTTGGATGCTCTCCTGAGAAATAATCACGTAGCTCCATAGTTCAATGAGGTTGTCCTTAGAGACAATCACATAACTTCATACTTCAATGAGGTTGTGGGATCTTTGTTGTGCTTTTTAGAAATCATAATTTACTTCCTTTGAAGTCGCATATTTGTATACCTCCTATATAAATAGTTGTCATAGTGGCACCTTACCTTACATTTCATACAAGATGAAGAGTATGACAACTATTTTTTACATGCTTTAGGGTCTACAAGAAATAATTTCTTTCATGTGTGAGTGAACTAGTCTTTTAGTGTGCCTATATAGCATACCATGCCTTCACACTTTAGGTGCATTAATAAAGGTCAAGCTAGGTGTGCTTCTTGGCTTATAATAATTAGGTGATGGATATTGTATTGTGTGTTCTTTTTCCTCACTTATCAAGAAACATGCTTTTTAGTTTTTCTCCTTTTCATTTGAGTCTCATACTTCTCCTAGTTCTTTTTCTCTCCTAATTTCCACTCCATTGTGGTAGAGAAGGTTCAACCCAACATGCATCATCTTCTTCAGTATCTTCTTTATCTTTATGAAATTCCACATAATGCTCACAATCAACATCAAGGTCAATCACTGCAGGCCACGTGCAACTGAGAAGTTGACCATCAAAAGCACTAATTAGCTACTTCCTTTGCATAATAGTCAAGTGATAACTAGTCAAAATATTCAATGGTGCTTAAAATCTTCAATTACTTGCTAGCTTAACCCTTCCTTAGTATGTCTAAAATGTGTTCACATTCCATGCGACATATATACAAAATAAAATTGGAGTGCAAAATAATGATTAGGAGAGAAATATTTGGAATCTAGTTTGAGCATAGAACAATTAGCAAGCAACTTCAGTATTGCACCTCTATAGGAGTTAGAGAGATGCATTATACCAACTATGGTATGTACTAACACAATTCATTGTTTGTAATATAATGTTTGATTGTATCTATTCTTAAATCTTACCACCACTTAGGCTTGCTCCATATGTGTGTGGACCACTCAAGGAAATATTTGTTGATTTAGTTTAGACTACTTACCAAATTGAAACATCATTAGAGATGAAGGAAATGAAATCAATATCCTTAATTTGAAGAATATGATAGTTGTAGGTATGATGCCCTTAACTCAGAAATCACATGTTTTGCTACCACTAAGTGAGCACCAACTATTATTTTACATGTCAAGATATATAATGCTAGATGTGATATAGAAATTGGAAATTGCACATGGTTTGATTGTGGGTTGGGTTCCTTGAGTGCTTTGGTTTTGAATAATGTTTTAGAAAAATTTTGGTTCAAACCCTGGATAGATCTTAATCCACTTTTTGGCACGATTTAGAAAATTGCATGCTAATATTACAACATTTTTAATCAAAATTTAGTAAAGTAAACATGTTCTAACGAGTTGTGGCTTATTGATTACGATTTGTTGTTGCATTGACTTTTGGATTCCATAAATACATTTATGCGCTATGGGTCATTAAAAAAAACTTTTTTGAACCAAAATAGTTTTATAGATTTTTTAAATCATCAATGGTTATTTGTTGTTTGTAACTCGTAGACTTATGCTTTATTTAGTGTTATCTAATGTACTTTATTTAGTCAAAGCAACTAATTAATTGAATCGAATCTCTGGATTGCAAATGTAATGGATTCCAAAAGTTTTGGGTGATGCTTAGTTCCACAAAAGTTGGCATTCTTGGATCTTGGACTCTTAGAGAGATCCCAAGCACATTGGAGATGCTTTTGCCATCATGCAAGAATTGAGTAGCTTTAATTCTTTAGTATTGTCACTTGCACAACTTTGTCCACAACTTTTGACAAACTCCCCCAAAAGTGCATTTAAAATATTGCAAGAAAGAAAAACGATCCACATTCAATCCCAAAGTCAAATGAGGTCCTTTATTTTTCAAATAACTAAATCTCATGTTCACACTTGGTTTTTACATTCAAAGAAAGTGTGCGCTTGTGCGCGCACACACACACGCACGCACGCACGCATGCGTGCACGCACACACACGCACACACACACACACACACACACAGAGGTGTTTGGGAAAAAAATTTGTGAACCTAACACAGATCCTTCTCATCTTAGCTTAAGGCAATTCCATAAAATTTGAACCATTCAAAACCTTTACATTCTAAATTGAATTGGGCCAATTCCCTTGATCCTATAAATTGAATTGGTCAAATTCCTTTTTATAAACAAAAAATATAACATAATGAAATATAAGCAAACAAAAAACAAAAAAGTTTAGAAAAAGTCAAACACATTTTATTCAAAGCAACCATGATACAAAAAGAAAAAACAAAACTAACATGAAAGAGAACATAATGAAATACAACCAAAATTATTAACAAAAAAGTTATAAAAAGTTCAAGTACATTTTATGAAAAGCAAGCATGATCTAAAAACAAATGTGAAAGATTTTTATTCAAAAGATAGAAGCAACCAAGGGAAAAATGAGTTTAACATAGGAAAATGGTTAAGAGTTAAAAGAATCAAGACAACAAAAGTGCAAATAATGCATAGTGACTTCAAGATCATCATAGGCCATAAAAAATCAATGGCTCTTATGATTATGCAAATTCATTGCAAAATCAATGAGAAAATTCCTTGTGTTGTGTATAAATGTTGATATGTTTTTTCAGCCCGTAAGTCCTTACTCCTAATGAACTCCATATGAGTGAACTTAGAAGGCCCTTCAATAAAGATTTTCATTAATGCATCTAAACTCTTAATCTCCAAACAATTACAAAGCTTATTCTTTATCATAGTTCGAGCACTAAAACCTATCTCACAAATAGCAATGCTCGAACATTGGACAAGAGCTACTTGACAAAGAGTAAGAATATTTGGATAAGCATCCCTCCACATACTATTGCAAGTGAGTGTTGAAGCGATCTCTCACAATGTGAATCGTATCCAATCTCTAGAAGCTTGATGCTTGAAATTTCTAAGTTCTTCTTAAACCCAACAACTTCTATCATTGTAGGGTATTCCTCTATATTTAGCTTTTTAGGAGAACCATAATATGAAGTTAGTTGATCTATCTCTTGGATTTCATATTTCTTTAAGGCCTTCTCATGTATTGGATGTTGTGTAAGTACAAGTATTTTTAAATAGTTAAGTATGGAATTATCTTGAAATTGAGAATTCAAGTTACCTACCACTGAATTGGCAAAAGCAACTTAAAATTCTAATTGTTATGTGTCTGTTCCCTTTGAAAATCCAAGCTCCTCCAATGGCCAGCCTCTATCTTCAAACTACAATGTCTCATAAACCTTTAACCTATTAACAACCACATAGCAAAAAAAAATTGTACTAATATTTTGCCTTTAAGCTTTCACCAACACACGCACACACACACACACACTCTCTCTCTCTCTCTCTCTCTCTCTCTCTCTCTCTCTCTCTCTCAAGTGTTTGTGCCTACTATGGTTGACAAAGCAAGTGCTCCTATGAGCTTTGTTGGTCATACTTTCCATTAGGCTTCAGGGTGAGGCACCCTTATATGTATCCGCCTTAGTCTCGAATCTAGGTGATCAAAGCTCTCACTTGCAAAATGTTAGGTCACAATTTGTGAATTCTAGCTCTACTCACGATGGTTCACATTGGCCTGTTATACCTTTTCACTTTTATTTTAATCTAGATCCATTGTCAGGTGGAGTTCATATTTATCACATTGGCGAATGGCCTCTCTCTCTGTGTCTGTGGGTGCGTGCTTGCGTGAGACACGCAGACAAAACTAGTTACCACATCACTTGGTATATATAATATCTCATGATTCATCATTCTTCTATCTGTCCGTATGCCCATAAATTAACCAACTAGCAACCTTTCAAGTTTCCATCCTTACTCGGTAACTATACGAATGCCCCTACATAGTTAAGCTCTCAAGTATACTTACAAGCTGCCTTGTAACGCCGCCACTTGGTTAGATCTTCCCCAATGCTAAAGTGCGGTGTCGGTGTCGCAAGCCCCTTTGGTCATTGTGCTCTTTGTAGCTGGATCTTCCTTTGTCGCGCTACTAGAGGATGTCGTGGTGATGCACTTGAAGGCCACGTACCTTTTCACTCTCCTTGTTCTATCCATTGCTCCTGCGTGGAGGAGTCCCTTGCTTCGCGCCTCAGTCTTGGTTGGGCTGCGCGGATCTATGCCTCTCGCAGTAGGGTGTCTCTTTGCAAAGGTTGAGTAATGCTTAGCTCGAAAAACACAATCTCACTGCGCTGCGCCATCCCTCGCCCTTCGCTTTTTCCTTGGAGTGCCCTATTTGGCACAGATCTTCGAGCGTGCCTTTACGAAGTACGCGCCTTCAATCTTTGAAGTCGAATGTCGATGCGCTTTCCTAGCGCGGTCCATGGTTCCTGCATGTTTTACCCTTCTCCTTTTTCGAAATTCTGCCCAGAGGAAATGTGGAGAAGTAATAAGCCATGCTTGGCTAGATCCGACTTGATTGCCCACTTGTGCCGAAAACTTATGAGCCGGCCCTCTCTGACCTGATCCACTTCGGTGACGCACAAATACATGCAGCGGCCATTGCTATTAGGCAGCCAAACTGTGTCTTCTTGCATTAAAAAGCCATGCTTGGCCAGATTGAGCTGAATCACCTGCATACAAGTTAGAGGGGCTTGATGAGGACCATCAAACCGTCTAGCTTGAAGCGCAAGGGCCAACTCCCTCGCTGTGTCCACCTCGACATGGCCCTGTACGGCCTGATTTTGCAAGTGGGACCAGAAGAGCTTGTACAAGTTGGCACGCGATATTTTCACATGTCGTCTTGCCCTTACACCCAAATCCATTTCTTTGGTTGTGAATAGTGGCCTCTTGATGCCAGGATGAACCTTAGTGACCCAGGTTGAGACCAAGCCTTCACACCTGATCTCGGCACTTGTGTTAGGCTCCTCATTGAGCCGGATCTGTTGTTGCGAACTTGGAGGGTGAAGCCTCCACGCAGCCTGCTCGGTTCAACCATGAAGCCATCCAACCACAACGATGTCGCCCAGCAGGTTGCACCCCTTTGGTCCCGAGACCGGAATGGGCCTGAATGTGCTAGTAGACTTCAAGGTCGGAGTGGGTTTTCTGAAAGACACTCTCATCCGAAGCACAGGGTCCCCAGCCTCATGCACCTCTGCAACTTGAGTCCCATTCCAAAAAATCCATTCGTCACTATCTGTCCACATGAGGGGTACCCCTATCTTCCTTGCTGTATGAGAGCTTGTCTCCCTCTGAATCGGCCGTTGTAGTCCCGTCTTCTTGCTCATTGGTTTCACAAGAATGTATTTGTATCTCCTCACTAGAATGTACACGATTCCCCTTTCTCACTGCCTTAGTCTTTTGTGGTTCCGCTCTTGACTCTGTCAGCACCCCCTCCGCCCTGGACCTTTCCACATCATTGGACTCAACTTGCTCTTCAGCACATGCCTCTGTCTTTACCCCTTTCTCTGCATAGTTTTTCCCTTCATCACCCGACCCACTGGTCTCACTGTCCGTTTCAGCATAAGCTTTTGTCTTTACCCCTTTCTCTGCATAACTCTTCCCATCATCCCACGACCCATTGGTCTCACTGTCCATCTCATCCACCCACTTATCACAATACACGGCCGTTTGTTTATACTCGCAGCTCACGAGTTCTTCAGCCCTTCCTGTCTCCCTGATCTCCACCTTCTACTCAACCCATCCGGCACATTCATTTAGACTCGCGGCTCCATGAGTTTGGTCTGCCTCTTCTATACAACACCCGGCCATTTCTTTAGACTCGCGGCTCACGAGTTCTTCTCCCAGCTCCATCCCGTGCACAGCCGTTTCTTTAGACTCGCGGCTCATGAGTTCTTCCTTCAGAATAGCTACCAACATTGAGCGGCCAACTTGTAGGAGGCTTGGCTTTGGAAACATTATTGGTAATGGCTGGGAGTTTAGGTATATTGGAATTTGGTTGGGAAGATGGCTTAGGATTTGAATTTGTGTTTGAAACACCATATTGGGGAATATGGGAAATTCTCATAAGTTTGGGACACATGGTCAAATCTTTGGATTTGTCATAACTTGAAGACTATAACTCCAAATTAAGCGCTCTATAGCTCAATAGATTCCATTTTTCAAGCACTTTCCAATGATAGGTCATATCATATGGTTTTTAGAAACTTATGGGCATGTTATCTGGGTGCCACCTTTTTAGTATTCAAAAAATGAGAATTGGAAGATTCCCAAACTCACTAATATTGTGTTTTGATGGTAAAGCAGGGGGTCGTGTCCATGATTTACGAAAAGAAGATGGAACAAAGCGATTTTGATTGAATCTTTGAAAGTTAGAACTGAATTGCCTTGTACAAAAGTTACTGTTAGTTGGAAATTGTTGTGGTCGCTTCTCTCGTTCTCGAATTTTGTCTTAAGCATCATGGGCCAAAGATATTGCATCCTCCATAGTCATTGGCTTGAACATGTTTACCTCCGCATAGAAGTGACCAAGCAAACCAAACATAAACTTGCGCTTGTGGATTGCCTCAGGTACATCTTCAAGCATTCGAAGTTGCAATAAGGCATTCCAGAAACGCTCAGTGTATTGTGAAATAGGCTCGTGGTCTCTTTGTTGCAGAAGATCCCATTGTTTGATTGCTTATTCATGGAATTGAGGTGGAAGAAAATTCTGCAAAAATTTCTTTTGAAAAGCCTCCCAAGTAATAGGACAATCAATACTTTTGTGGACAATAGTCCACCATAACGATGCTCTGTCCACTAAATGGTAAGTGACACACTTGAGTTTGTCTTTTTCGACATGTTGTTCTTCATGGAAATAATCATCAAATTAACTGATAAAAGCCAGAATAGTCTTTCTGTCATGTAGCCCATTAAAAGTACTAAACTTGAAAATTCTTTTACTTATCTTGGCTTCTTTCCTTATAGATTGTGCTTCGAGTGTCGCATCGATCATACATCGTATAACATCTTCGGGTTGTGGTCCATCTTGATCATACCAATCTATAGGCCAAAATTGTAGCTCGTTGCTAACAAACTTTCTCAACCTGGGCCTACTAGTGCCCCTCAAGCCACAGAAGCACCATTAATAGCCACCATAGCCCAACATATTGAACAAGAGGCTAAGCCACAACCTCAGAAGCAACTAGAGCCACAACAAACAACTAGTAAACTCTCTAGTTCAGTCAAACCCCCAACCACTTGCATGACTCAAATCCTCTTACGAGTGGAGATCAAGTCTAACCTTGGCCGTGGACTTCACTAAGAACATGGGGGATGACTTGGTCACTTGCCTTAGATGCTTAGATGCCACCTTCCTGTTGCTTGCTAAAAGCAATGATCGCTTGGACTTAGACCTTTTGGAAGAGCCTTTAGCAAAATAGAGGTGCACATGCTACCTTTCTCATGGGAAGAATCCAAATTTGCATTCATTAAGGTTGCAAAGCAATTGAGGAGTTAATCACCACAGAGATTTCCCATGAGCAAGCACAAAAATGACACCTCATCACATCATATGACAAGCGCACTGCCTATGCCACCGACCAAGAAATCGAAGAGTTGAAGTAGCTTGCTGACAACGACTCTTCTTTCTTGAGGAAATGGTATACTCTTCGACTTCAATGGAAATTTGAGGGCTATCAAATCATGACTAACGCGGTAAAGAGAGACGTGCTATCAAAACCTTGGAGTATGACCCTACTCATGTAGCTCCAACCTCCTATAGGGTTTTGACAACAATTCATAACAATAGACCCCTAGAAGAGCCCCTCCTAACCCATCTATCTTTAGATCGCATTCTAACTAAGGAGGAGTTACACATTGCTAGCTGAATCGATTCCGGTGACTTCCTAATGGATGTCCTTACCTACATCACTCACGTAGGCATTCGACCCATCGACATGGACCACTACGCTAAAATGGAATACAATCCAAACTTCTATTCTTGGCCCATGCAGACATGAAGCACCACACACATGTGCTAAATTCCCTTAACCCTTTAGCCTCTAATCCTAGGAAGGATCCTTCTCATTCTCAAGGGGAGAGGGGATAAGGTGAAATCAAAAGGTAAAATCACACATGTAATTAATGTAAATAAAACGTGCAAGGAAAACTAAAAAGCTCAATCAATGCCCACAATAGATGAAAATTTAAATTGTGAATTGAGGAAAGATGTCATAAAAATTTGGAATGAATGGACTGCTTGAAGGAAAAGTCTACTACTATGCTTAAACATTTCAAGTCAACAAGCGTGTAGTCTTTCCTTTTGCGAGTAATTCTTTTGAAAAGCACTAATCATGAATATGGCTTCATGATAGACACCCATCATGGCAGGCCAAGAAAAAATTGGCAAGTTTCCTTTCTCAAAAGAAGAAAAGATAAAATGCGGCCTCTCAGTGGAGACGAGGGCCTTCAACCAATTTAAATTTCGACATGTCTTCAACCTAGAAGATGTAGCCATCAAAGAAGAGGCCATGAGGCAAATTATTGAGCAATGCAATCTATAGAAATACATGGAAGTAGTGGGCCAAGGGTTAGATTACATCCATTGCAAGGAGTTCCTACGAACCTTTCACAGGAACTACAGCATCGTGACTGTACGGAAGGGAGAAGACACTCATTAGGTGCAGATTGAATTGGCCCCAAAGTTGGTAGAAAGAGCATTGGGCATGGCAAACAAAGTGGAGAGAAAAAAGAAAGATAGATGTATATGCCATGCTAGGGATGGACAAGTAAAGGTCCACACCAACAATGGCATCAGCTTGGCGGATATCCCGGATCCTCAAATCCAACTCTAGGCCAAGATGGTGCACGCATTGTTCTCTAGTCAAAGGTATAACACAATCATGAGCCACATTAATGTCCCATTGCTAGAGAGAATTGCAGCATGATCAGTAGATGAGGTGAACCTCAATGGTTTCATGAGAAAGACTATCGAGATCTCGACAAAGGCTTTGTTAACAAGAGGACAGCCCGTAGGAGAGTCCCCTGCCACCACCAAGACTAAAAGAAAAGCTTCATCTTCAAAGGCCTCAACCATTGGATTCGATGGGATCCTTACCACCATCAACAAAGAAGCCTTGGGGCAGGGGCAGGGAGAAGGATGATGAGTGAGGATGAAGAGGAAAGAGAACAAGAAGAGCAGAGACCAAGAAGACAAAGAAGAAAGCTACACAAGAAAAGCAAGAAGAGTAGAGAAGGAGAAAAGAAAAAGCGAACGACTCACATGGATTCTAAGAAGGCCAAGGAGGAAAGAAAGTGATAGGCAGATGAAGAGAAGGAGGAGTTGAAAAGAAAGGAGGATGAGGATATAGCCCTTGCAACGCACGGGTCCATTGAGTAGTAGTTAGGCAAGATGAGCTAGAGCCCATGAATCCACTTAAAGATGAAGGGCCGGGGGCTCGAGTGCCCATGTGCCAGAAATCATACCACCTATAGTACAAGAAGGCAAGGGCAAGGCCCCAATTAGCCCTATTCCTACCCTCTTGGTGCCCACTGTTGCCGCCACCATATCCACACCTAGCTCTACGACCCAGGTGGACACTTAAAACCTAATGGTCTGGGTTCAATACTTTGTAATAAGGAAATGAGCCAAGGAGCAAGAGAAGGGACGCATGTGGCAAGAACCAAAATATCGACAGGATCCCAAATGTCCACGGTCGGTACGAATTCCCCACAATCTACAACACGAATTGTACTAAGCCTGAAGAGGTCCTTATCTTCACCCAAAAAATCTGTATGACTCCATAGTCCGTTTTGTAGATGAATTCTCCTTGTGCCCCGACCTGCATTCATTACTACATATAATTACCTTAGACTACTTAGAAGGGTGTAATTACCAATAAGTGATGGTGAGGATTCTAAAAAAGATAGTGGCAGAGAAGATATTTGATTGGGATGACAAGTTGGATTCAGCATTGTGGTCATTCCGAACAGCATACAAAGTTGCAACAAGGATGACACCTTTCAAGCTAGTTTATGGGATTGAAGCTGTTGTTCCAATGGAGTATGTAGTTCCCAGCTTGAGGCTAACAGTACAACATAGGATGAGCCCCAAGGATTCAGTTTTGAATAGACAAAGGGCGTTGCTGAAGTTGGAGGAAGATCGGATTCAGAGTGCATATGCAGTGGAAATAAATCAGAATAGAAGGCAAGCATGGATTTCAAGGTAGGTGAAATTTAAGATATTTCAGAAAGGGGACTAGGTGATGCTCTATAACTCAAAGTTAGGACCACATCCTGGTAAATTGAAGTTGAGGTATTTTGGGCCATATCAGATTGTACCAAAATTGGGACAAGGCACTTTCAAGTTGAAGGATGTATTTGGAACTCCGGTATTGAAGCTGATGAATGGATTCTGACTGAAAAATTTCTATGGGAGGATCCCTTATTAGATGGTGAATAAAGCTGAGGAGATAGCAGTTAAGTGGGTTGATGTTGTTCACGAGGTCATTGAGGAAGACCTAGCTAAGTTGTGGAGAAGTCAACCTTTGGACGATTTGTCAAGATGTCAGAGTTGTTGTGAAATTCAGCAGGGGATGCAGCGGGGAGTCATCAGGGGAAGTTGGAATGGAGGATGCAATGAAAAAGGTAGAAGGTTCTGAAGACAAAGCTAGTGATTGAGTGGATCAAGGGACTGTGGGTTCGAGGTCAGCTATTGGCTCAAGCCACCGAGCTGTGCCAAGTGTATAAGGGCAAGCATCTTAAGCGGATTATTTTTGGCATATGTATGAACGTTAACTTATGTATGGTGACTTTTCAGATCTTAGGAAGTAAAAAAATGGACATTTGGCTTTTCATGTTGTTGTAGTGACGTTTTGTGCAATAGGCGAAATTCTGATGTTTGTCAAGGTAGAAGTCATATAGCTTTGTCAAAGTCTCTGTAGAAAATGCTACTTGGCTGTGTAACCTTAATACAATAGGCTAAAGAATAGGCCAAGTAGAATGGAAATGGAAAAGAGGACCTTGCCGCAATGGCTGGTCATGTAAAAAAGGGATGGGTGCCTAGGGGATTTTAGGGCATGTATATAAACCCCAAAAAGTGAATGAGAGCTCACTCTTTGGTGTGTGGCAAAAGTGGACTCATCTTTTTCTCTCCTTCTCTTCTCTTTGCTTGCTTGTGAGTGCTTGAGGGAGGGAGTGTGAGTGAGTGTGAGTGTGAGTGAGGGAGTGAGTGTGTGAGGGTGAGGGATCTTGGAGGTGAAGCTCTCCATCATCTCCTATCTTCTTCTTCTCTTCTCTTCTCTTCTCTCGTCTTGCGCGTGGCTATGGAGGATGGAGCTTGGAGGAGGAGGCTTGAGCTTGCATAATGAATCGTGGAGCCACCGGAGTGCTTGAGTGAGGAGGCAACTCAATTGGGCATCAAGGTAAGCTCACTACACCCCGGTAGGATCGAAGGCGTCGGCTAGGTGAGAGATAGACATAGGTGCTCGCTTGAAACGCTCGAAAGAATAAGCGGTCCGTGGGTCTTGGCGGTTGAGCATGAGCCCCCTCTACAATTGTGGAAATCAAATGCATTCTTTAATCCCCTTCTCTTTGAGCATTCAAAGACATTTATATAGTTTCTAAATTGATCGAATCTGAATTTCACCAAGTCATCAAAGCAAGCAATGATTTAATAGCTAAAGATTCCAATTTTTCCTATATCAGTTGCTCCAACATTGAAATTTAGATGCGCAAGTCTTTACCAACATGTCCAAGAAAGATTGCAAGACTCCAAGATTTCACGCACACAACTTCCTTACTCATAGAAGGATGGACAATCCCAACCACACCGTTGTAAAATCCCTCTTACTTCTCTTTGCCAGAATGATAAGGCCAAGGGCTGAAACCCTAATCAAGGTTATCAATCACAAACACAGACTATCATAACTGACCAAGAAGAGGATGAAGATAAGGGTAGAACATGAGTGTGCAAAAAGCCGTGGCAAGATCCCAAGTAATTAACTACTTTTGTATGGAGAAAAAATTCAGGTGCTTCTGTGTAGAAAAGAGGTTGCTAGGTATGGCAAAAGAAGGGCTTTCTCTTTAGCATGTAGAATTTACAGCATAAAATTAATCTTCTTAGAGATTATTGAAGAAGCAAAACTCTTTTGAGAACTAATCTCATTCATGAACCTTGATTTGAAAATCAATCCCCCTCACAAACACCATAATCACAGAAGGAGAACCACACTCATTTTTAGATTATACTCTGTGTGTGTGTGTGTGTGTGTGTGTGTGTGTGAACAATTTTTCTTTAAATTTTTTTTTTTAAACTCTTCTTTTCAAAAACCAAGGTATCCACACATGCAAGCTTAAAAGTGGGCCACTTAACTAAAGTTAACACTAGGCAATTTTGTTTTGGTCAAGCACCATCTTGTCATTGCACCATTGTATAAGCATATGCCCTCAAGGGCAATGCTAATAATGAACAAAATGCTTTAATGGATGCTTACATCCACCGTGAGAAGCATACGCAATAAGATATTACGATGTCATTTGTAAGTCAATTGAAAGAAAGAAAGAGAAAGGCTTTAAACACAAATGAGGTGACCACATCCTTAGGTTCACAAGTTGTAGGGGCATTGAGACTTTGTGAATATCACAATATTAGGAAAGAGAGAAGGGGGACTATAATGTGTGTGCATGCATGTGTTTGACACAATATTAGGAAAGAGAGAAGGGGGACTATAATGCGTGTGCATGCATGTGTTTGAGTAAAATTTCCTACCAACAAAATGTGAACCATATAAGCTAATTGAAAAAATAATGAGCTGAACTTAAATATAGAATTCAATAATTCCTTCAAAGATATGAATCGTCTAAGATTTCCAAAAATTTATATTTTGGATTAAAAATGTTCCAATTGAAGTCACATTGACAAAAAGCTTTTCAATGCGTAAAAGTTAGAAGCTATTTGGTCAATTGAAGTCCCTTGGAAGCAACTTTTCTGGGCCTTTTTACAGGTAAGGGTTATATTTTTGGGAGCATATTGAAGTCACATTGACAAAAAGCTTTTCAATGTATAAAAGTTAGAAGCTATTTTGTCAATCCAAGTCCCTTGAAAGCAACTTTGGCCTTTTTACAAGTCATTAATAAGGTTATATTTTTGGGAGCATATGATGAGAACAATGACTATCAAAAAAATAATAAATGAGATAGATAACACCATATCAACAAAACCTTAAAACTACTAACTTTCAAACCTTAATTAATTTGAGCTTTCATAGAGAGCCATTCATGTGGGGGAAGCATCCAAGTTTGGGATTTTACATACGCGGGCATACATGCATGAATGCATGCATGTGCGCGCGCGCACGCACACACACGCACACACACATGTATCATACACATAACATTGGCATTTTCTTTACATGAGAAGGGTGGCATGAAAGTGTAGAATAATATGCTAATTTAATCAAAGCTCGTGGGACTTATCAAATGTTCGATTACTAACAGTAATAATTGTTTAGTCAATAGCAATCATAACATTGGCATTTTCTTTACATGAGAAGGGTGGCATGAAAGTGTAGAATAATATGCTAATTTAATCAAAGCTCGTGGGACTTATCAAATGTTCGATTACTAACAGTAATAATTGTTTAGTCAATAGCAATAATGGTATGATTGATATTATAATTTAACATCAATATCTTAGGATTTGAGATAATCAAATGCTCAAAATTCATCACCTCCCATACACTTAGTAGCAATGATATGCATGATACCACATGAGGATGAACATATATGGGGGCACGCATTGTAAAAGAATGTGTAACCTTCTAATTGATTTCATCGCATACAATGTAATAGAGGTATTCATGGGTTTCAATGTTATTTTATTTGCTAGGATTTTTTCAATATGCAAATTAAGCTTTGTGCTTGATGGCCTTTGCCATATGGTTACATGCCTTATTCTTGAAGGGATTCACTCTAATTTCTTTCCTTGAGAAAATCTCTCTCGGAGATAGTAAGATTCTTGGAACATAATGCAGAATTTGTAAAAGTTAAAGCAAGTAATGTTGACTTTTGGTTTTGAGCTTCCATAAACACTGTACCCTTTCTCTTTTATAACGAATTGAAATGACCTAGGGGGCGGTTGCAGCTTTCACAATAACACCTTAAAGGAGGCTTCTGTTGCAAGCTCATTCTCAGCCTTGATTCTTGCTTTCTCTCTTCTCATGTACCTCTGGACTCATTCTAACGCTTTTTGGGTTAAAGTATAGCAACAATAAACTTTCATACTTGATGTGGACCCCACCTTTGCCAATTGAGAGAGAGACTCTATGATGAGAGAGACAACCCTTTAGATGAGAGAGAGGGGTGAGAGAAAGGAGACTTGAGGAGAGAGAAAACACAATGTTTAATAATAGAAACTGCCTCTTTTTTAACTCTAGTTAGTTCATGGAATACCACCTTTGGAGTTAGTTCATGGAGTACACCTTTTTTTGGAGGTACTCCATGAACTCCCAAAAGTGCCAACAAATAAGTCAAGAGTGGTTAAGTAGACAATTGACACCTTACTAAGCTTAACTACATAGACTTGTGGAAGAAATTTTACCTAGGGTCTCCTAGCTCTTACATATAAGAGTGGCATCGCACATAAGTAGATATTTGAACTTGTAGTCTAGGAGTGCAGTTAAGATCCATAGCCATGCGCATGCAAATTACTCCTAGTCAATGCTTGTAGCAGTCACTAGGTACATCCAATTTAATAGGTGTGTCACTCTTTTTCTCTCAACACCATGATCACTTAGAGGTGCTTTCCCTCAACTTGATCACCATGTGGTTGTCAAATAGAGGGAGTTATCTCTAGTCTCTCAATTTTTGGTTGTGCCTAGTAGACCGTGCCACATATTGTGAGTTATGGGGACCTAGTGTAAGCACGGTGCCACCACCGCATGCCCCCAAACTTTACTTCATTGACCAAATCGATTGAACTTTTCTTGCATCGTGGCTCAACTCTAAAGCTCACTCACCATTGAATGCTCTTACCTAGTGGGGTGATACTTTTTCTTCTTATTCTCATTTTTCATTCAATGCCTTTTACTAAATATTTTCATTATTCTTTGCTCATATTTTTCATTTTACTTCTCATTTTGAAGGGTCTTAATGTTTCTTCACATGATATTGTGTAATTTTAATTTATCTCTCTCTATATATGGTAAGACTATAGCTAATCCTCAATTTTATTGATATTCTGAAATTCCAACTATAAACACACAAAAATATCATTTGGTGTAAGCTTTGCCAACCCACTTTTGTCTCAAATACTTGGGATTGTTTGTTATCACATTAAAACTTCTTTCTTTTTCTCTCTCTAGCCTGCTCTAGATTGTTTATCTTTTGAGAATAACCCAGTAAGATGCTCTCTTTGATGTTTATCTATTGCAAGCAATGTGTAGCCTCGCAGGCTTCGCAATGATGCACATGATGCAAAAGCATGATAGTAGCTGCCAACAAGTATAAATTACTAAGCGAATTGAGTTGAGTTTTCTCTCCCCACCTTGCTCAGATTTTGTCATTTCTTCAAATTCAAAAATTTGAGTTCAATTTGCCATCATAATCTGAGCCACTCTTGAATTGATAAGAGGCATGCCAGCAAACAACAACTTGGAGCCTCATGCTCTCGTGCCAATCTTCATTGATTGAGTGTGGAGCCCATCAGCAGAGAGAGGAGGTGCGAATAGCTATAAAGGTATCGATCGGGAGGAGAGAGCAATGCATATAGGAAGGAAAGAAAAACCTTTGCACATGTGAGAGAGGTAATCGAAGGAAAAAGGAGCCATCCTATAAAATATTGCCACGTGTATTTGCTTTGGCTAGCGGCCCTCTAAATACAGAGGTACTCCATTGACAGTATATTTATGTTTCTTGCGGGATTAAAATGCAAAAGTGGGACACATGTAAGTTAAATATTAGTTAACGAGAGGTGGGGGGCGGGTGCCACGTGACAACCCCCCACCTCCCCCACAAGAAAAAAGAGAACGCGGGGGATGGCACACCCCGCCCGCAAAAATCGCGCCCGCCCCGACGCGAAGCTAGTGTAAGTTTAGCTCCAATTTGTATACTTGTTCTCGAGCCGATGGACTTATGTGTGTGAGAAGCTCTAAGACCTCGAAGTAGGTAATTGTTCAATGCGATGTGTATTAGTATAAAAAATATTACAAAGGCAGAAATAAAGATAATAACAAATTGCGGCTACGTTTGCGAAGTTGCAAGACATCACATGCATGCGTGAAGGTTACGAGGATGAGGATTGAAAAAGCCAAGCCACTGCAAATCTTTTTATTGATAAAAAAATATTTTCTAACGGTCCGTTGAATCCAAAGAAAGCAAGGAGAAGGAAAATCCATGGCTGTCTATGGGTTGGACTGATTGAGAGAGAGAGAGAGAGAGAGAGAGAGAGAGAGAGAGAGAGGAGTCCCTTGAACCTTCTGAGAGGAGTCAAAGCTACCAGTGTCTCTTATCAGGTGGGGTGAGAGAGAGAGAGAGAGAGAGCGAGAGCACGTCTCAGGAGTCAGAAATAGAGTCTGATCAGCGGTTACCCATCATCGCCCTCATCACCTGCAGCAGCAGCAGACGCCCCGCCGCCACCTCCTCCATCGTCCCCCACCGCCATGTCGGAAAAACCAAAGCCACCCCGCGGCCGCACCGGCTTCTTCCCCGAAGCCTCCTTCACCTCCCCCGGCGCCTACCTCCATGCCCTCCGTGACTCCCCGCACCGCTTCTCCGACCGCCTCCTCTCCCGCTCCTCCGACTTCATGGAGACCCACGGCGTCAAGGAGCAGAGCGAGCATGAGATGAAGAAGACCCTCAACTGGTGGGACCTCATGTGGTTCGGCGTCGGCGCCATCATCGGCGCCGGCATCTTTGTTCTCACTGGCCAGGAAGCCCATGAAGCTGTTGGCCCTGCTGTCATCCTGTCCTATGTTGCGGCTGGCATCTCTGCGATGCTCTCCGTCTTTTGCTACACCGAGTTTGCTGTTGAGATCCCTGTTGCAGGTAAGAATCTAATCCCTTTGTGTGTGAACATATCGAAGCAGGTAGAGGATAGGAGATTGTTGAGTGAAATTTTAGATTTTGTGTAGAGAAATATCAGATCAGGTAGATGATAGGAGATTGGTGAGTCTGGTGGCAATATTGTTCATTCACCTGAAGGGCAACCCATGCCCCAAAGGTGGTGATGGTGTAGTGGTTCAAATTTGGGCTCATAATCATGCCATTGTGGGCCACATCTTGCTCGCTGCATCACTTGGTTGGATAACTATGATCATATGGTGTGTTTGTGAGATTCTCGGCTTTTACCCACTCAAACGTTTGGCTGGTCCTTGCCACTCAAACATTTGGCTGCTGCTGCTGCTCCTCCTCCTCCTCCCCGCGCCCCCCCCCCTCCTCCTCCTCCTCCTCCTCGGAGGGTCCAAGTGTGACCGAGTTCTATTGTTCATTCGGATTTGAAGATATCCTATCTGCACAGAGGATCAATGCCAGCATGGATCTTGCCCACTCTTTCAGCTAATATTTGGAGGGGAGGTACCTCCTTGTGGGTGCTCTCGAAAGAGAGAGCAACTCCATCTTTTCATCTGAAAGGGAAAAGTCCAAGCATACATTTCTAGATATTAAGTTAAACAGGTCACCTTTGTAATTTGAGATGTAAAAGTAGCTTATTACTTTCAATGACTTGATTGGGGAAGTGACTACATTTGCAGTAATTTGTGGTTTGACTATCTTAAGTCTCACTTCTCCGACAGGTGGTTCATTCGCTTACCTGAGAGTGGAGCTTGGAGATTTTGTTGCTTTTATAGCCGCTGGAAACATAATACTGGAATATATCATTGGTGGAGCAGCTGTTGCGAGATCATGGAGTTCGTACTTTGCCACTCTATGTAATCATGGATCGGAAGATTTTCGAATACACACAAGCTTGGCGAATGATTTCAACCTCCTTGACCCTATTGCTGTGTTTGTCCTCATTATCACGGGTCTAATAGCATCATGGAGCACACGAGCAACTTCCCTACTGAATTGGACTGCCTCGCTTGCAAATATGGCTATTATCTTGTTTGTGGTCATTGCAGGGCTTGTGCAAGCTGAACCTTCAAACTTGAAGCCTTTCCTGCCCTTTGGGGTGAGGGGGGTTTTCAAGGCTGCTTCTGTGCTTTTCTTTGCATATTTGGGCTTTGATGCTGTTTCAACCATGGCAGAAGAAACAAAGAATCCAGGCAGGGACATACCTATTGGGCTTGTTGGTTCTATGATAATCAGTACGGTGTCGTATTGTCTCATGGCTTTGACACTCTCTATGATGCAGAAGTACACTGATATCGATTCAAATGCACCTTTCTCTTTAGCATTTGCATCTAGAGCTGGGTGGAACTGGGCTCGTTATGTTGTTGCCCTAGGTGCATTGAAAGGTATGACTACTGTCCTATTAGTGAGTGCTGTTGGGCAAGCACGATACTTGACACACATTGCTAGGACGCACATGATCCCCCCTTGGTTTGCTCACGTGAGTGAGCGAACAGGGACCCCAGTACGGGCTACTGCATTGATGTTCTCAGCAAGTGCCATCATTGCATTCTTTAGCAGTCTTGATGTTCTAGCAAATCTCCTGTCCATCAGCACCCTCTTCATCTTCATGCTGGTTGCTATTGCACTGCTTGTGCGGCGATATTATGTCTCTGGAGAGACAACAAGGAGTGATCTATGGCGATTCCAGGTTTTGGTTGGAGGTATTCTGCTTTCCTCTGTTGGTACTGCAGCTTATTGGGCTACCAGTGATGGGTGGATAGCCTATGTTGTTACAGTACCTATCTGGTTCTTGGCTACTTTGGCACTGGCTTGCTTTGTGCCGCAGGCACGTCAACCGCAAATATGGGGTGCTCCATTTGTTCCTTGGGTCCCGTCCTTGTCTATTGCAATGAATATTTTTCTTCTTGGTTCTATTGACAAGCTATCCTTTGTGAGGTTTGCTGTTTGGACCTTGATAATTCTGGTATACTACTTCTTCATTGGATTACATGCTTCTTATGACACCGCAATGGACATAAAGGAAAAAGTTGCTGAAGAAGCAATGTCTAAAGAGATGAAGGTGGTTGGGTAAAGCATTCCTGGATCTGGAGCTGAAGCACATATAGATGTACCGTAACTGTATAACTCTGCATTTGAGTGCTGTTGTATAATAGAGCTGTAAGTTACTGCAGAGAGGAACACAAAATAATTGGGCCTCTGATTGGACATTCAATTGTTTAAACCTGATGTAAATGCATAGAGGCTTTGTCGTCAGATTTGGTACAAAATACTTGTTGTAAACTCAAATGTATCTCTATAATGTGGTAAGGGTGGCCACGCGAGTTTTATTTGTTGTACAACTGGTTTCACACAAATTTCTTACTTGGCCTCCTGGTCTTGCAGTGTAAAACTCATTGCAACATGATAGTCTCTCTCTCTCTCTCTCTCTCTCTCTCTCTCTCTCCCCAAAAAAAGAAGAAGAAAAAAACAGCCATTTAGCGGGCCACTCTTTTCTCTCATATTATTAGCAAGTCCTGTGTAGCAGTAGTGGGAATTATGTGAGAACTTGAGATCTTAAATTCAATGCTACAAATTGCATATGTGAAACCCCAAAAACCAACTAGAAAGCCACTTGACCACTTGAGTGAAATTAAATATAATGATACATCATCCTCAACATTGGTTGTACCATGGAGGGAGGGTTACATTGGCAATGGCTATACCCAACATAATTATCACAAAAGCCACTCTCCATAGTAATCCCCTAATGTAATGTTAATTGAAGGACAAATGTATTCTAGTTTGGGAGAGTGACTTTATTGGTGTACATTCCCAACTAATTTTTCTAAAATTGGAAGCAAGGGAATTTTACCCATTTGCCATGATAGTCACATGATTGAATAGAAGCTATTAAAACAAATATTTTTTGCTCATTACCAAATGCCTTGAAAGGAAATATAATTTGATGCAGTCCAAAGCCTACATTGGGGGCCCTAGATTATCTAGAGTCTAGAGCTTAGTCCATGTGATGGAGGAGTGAGAAATCTAGCAATGGAGAAGCAAGCAAAATATGTAAAATCTTTGGACTTTTTTTTTCTCAAAATTTAGATTTTTAAGGAATTGGACTTCTTGTTCAAGAAGACCCTTTATTTGAACTTTAACCATAGCATATACAAAACTACCTCTTGATGATGGGAATACCTTCTTTTTAAGTGCAATGATTTGAAAAAGAGCACCAATCTTGTAGCAAAAAAGGCACAATCGCTTTGTATATGCTACAATTAGAAGTTCCATTGCTATTTCAATACATATTATGAATGAAACTTCTTATAGGGATTTTTACTCAATACAAGTAGGATTTGAAAATTCAAAAAATCTAATATACATTGTGGTTAACAAAGTCTTTTTTGAGGGGCATCATTGAATGTGTTTGCGAAAAAGATAGTTTAGTTCGAGAATTTCCTTAACTTTCTCAATGAACTTCATAGTACTCTAAAATTCTTATTGAAACTATTTTTTACATGTATCCATATAGGTATTATATCTAGTTAAGAAAGACTATCAACTATTTAAAGTGCTTGAAGTTTGGAGTGTAGAGAAGAAATAGTATCACTTTGGTGGCTTCGGCCATAATATCTATTTTTAAAAAGCAATCATATGCATGAAAGAAGATTAACTAATTTTAATATGCATGTGAAATTCACTATTAAGAACTTGTGTTAGTATTTCTTAGCTTGGTCAATTTTGTGGCTCAACAAAAAAGATAGTTATAGCTCCTTGTAGAGGAACGTCTACCTATAGTGTATTATTTAGAAAGCTCTCTCAAGAACTTGTGGCAATTGGTTATGAGTCCCTTTATACCTTTTGACCTCCAAAAACTACAACATTATGCACATATAATCTATATATTCTTAAGAATCAAGATTGTCATCATGTCCTCCTAGATCTTACCCTCATTTTGATTCTCCTTCACTCTTGACATAGCCTGTCTAAATTCAGCTTTCTATACAAACCAACTTTGCTTTAGGAGTGTAAAAATTGGTCTTTCTTCGTCATCTCATATATCTAGCTATCTTTCAATTCCTTTTCTTTGAGTCTAGGTTGGTTTTTTTGGGGGGCTATCTTGATAGGCTACTCTATTGCACTGAATCATATGCTACTATGTTGCTTTTCTTCCATTCTAAATTAGTGAAAGAGGTGATCTTTTGATTCTAAATTTGAAATCGCTAAATAGTTTATCTGCCCACCAGCTACACCATCCTAGATTCAGAGTACCCTTTGTTGTCTCTATGAAGTGACTCTTGTCCATTTAAAGATTTATAAACAAGATATTGAGACTCCAATGTCTAAATAAATGCTAAAAGGAGGCTCCAATGACGATAATGGATGAGGAAGGAGTCATTCACTAGAATCAAAGGATTCCAATGATTTCTTTTTTCTTCTTATTTGGCAATCAATCGCCATTCATACTCTTCACTCTTAACTTTGAAGAATTGTTCAATCCAATCTTTCACCTTAGAGTTGGTTCATTTCGTGTCAACTTCAAAAGTATATTGGTTGTTTCGTGCAAATGAATGCGTTTTCTAGTTAGTACTTGATACTTTATCCCATCCATAAGTGTTTCTTTCTCTGTTTCTATTTCAATATGATACATGAAACTCTTTTTTTTTTCAATCTTCACTCTGCTTTGTCCTTATTCTATAGTCCCCATGAATCATATTATTTATTTATTAATCAGTTTCCAATTTTTTGTATCCAACAAGACTGGACCGACGAATTTGCCAATTATGAGTTGGGTGTTTTGATAATTCAACCATGGATACAACTAATTCTTATTTTGATTAGCCACAAAAGTTCCATGAAGTGGCTGTGCTATTAAGTATTGAAAGCCCTCTACAAGGACAACAACCCGTTCAAGAAGTGGATTAATCAATGAATAGTGGCTAGGTACAATCTGCCTTTAATCCCCAATAAGTAGGAGTATTGTTAGACATATAGATTTCACACGTAAGATCATATTTGGTTCAATAGATCACATACTAAAGCACGCTATATGCCCTCATGGTTGTATATGACACGCTTTAGACACCATGTTTTATGTCTTCTCATGGCGCAAATTAATTACATTGACCATGTTCTTTTCAACTAGAAAATCGATTACTACACAAGCACACATTTTTCTCAAAGTACAACAATAAAAACATCTAGATATCTCTAAACTTTCACAAAATTTGTATAAATGTATCATAAATTGCTCGATGTGTATTTTATCCCGTAAGTTCTAATGTAGAAAGATTAATTTGCTTTTGGTTATATCATAAACAATCACGGTTATGCTCTGAAAAGAGCTTTCAAATGAAGGCGATAATGGTTATCAAGTATATGTTGTGCATTAGCCATACCAATCAATCCACTCATATTTTATGAAATAGAATTCCCAAAGTTTTAGATCTCTCATTCTCTCTCTCTCTCTCTCTCTCTCTGTCTCTGTCTCTGTCTCTCTCTCTCTATGCATGCATCATATGTATGTATACGTGCATGTGTGTGAGAGGAATATCTCACATATAGTTATATCACTTTTCCATCATATTTATTATTTCACTACAAGGGAATGGGGTATAACGACGGTTGTTTTTGACGTAAAATAGCAGCGTCGCTAGATAGCGACACAAATAGTGACATCGCTCTGAGAAAAAAAAGCGATGAAAACCCGAGCGCAGCATTTTTTCACAACGAGCTTGAGAGAGAGCGAAAGAGATTGTGGCTTTGGGAGGGAGAGGGAGAGGAAGAGAGAGAAGGAGAGTTTTTCACCGCCGTCGTCGCCACCGCCGCCGCCACCGTACGCAAAGAAGAGGGAGAAGTGCACGAAGGAGAAAGAGGGAACGTGCAGGAGACGAAGAATCCATCCTCGGGCCTTTACGATAGGCACATTGCCTCCTCTTGGTTTGTTTTTGTGCTTTCTTATTTTCTTTTGTTTGTTTTTCTTGAGAATGAGATGCATTGAGGGAGAAAGAGAGTAAATGTGAGAGAGAGAAGAAGAAAGGAAAAGGAAGAGAGAACGAGAAAGAAAGCATAGAGATGAAAGATAACAAAGAAAGAGAGAGAGAAAGGGAGGGAGAGAGGAGAATGAGTGAGAAAACAAGGGGGCGGACAGAAACAAAGAGAGGGGCAACAAAGAAAGAGAAAGAGAGGGGGAGAGAACACGAAACGGAGAGTGAAGGGAGAGGTGGATAAAAGGATGAAGTAAAGAGAAGAAGGATAGTGGAAAAAAAAGGAGAGAAAAAGGGAGGGAGAGAGGAGAATGAATGAGAAAACAACGAGGGGACGAAGAGAAACAAAGGGAGGGGCAACAAAGAAAGAGAACAACCAAGGGGCAAAGAGAAACAAAGAGAGGGGCAATAAAGAAAGAGAAAGAGAGAAAGAAAGAGAGGGGGGAGAGAACATGAAACTAAGAGTGAAGGGAGAGGTGGATAAAAGGGTGAAGTAAAGAGAAGAAGGATAGTGAAAAAAGAGAGAGGGAGAGGAGAATGAGTGAGAAAACAACCAGGGGGCGAAGAGAAACAAAGAGAGAGGCAACAAAGAAAGATAAAGAGAAAGAAAGAGACGGGGGAGAGAACACGAAACGGAGAGTGAAGGGAGAGGTGGATAAAAGGGTGAAGTAGAGAAGAAGAATAGTGGGAAAAAAAAGAGAGAAAGAGTGTAACGTGTCTGCTCGTCCCCTTGTGGGACACGTCTTAGCAGCCCATCGGGAAGAGAGTCTCGAAAGCGCCACCTGGCATTCACAAGGGATGTCACATGGTTTGCGATCTAGGTCTTCTTGAGTTTACCCCGAGCGGAAGTGTCCGGTCGTTCCCACTTAGGATCGACCTGAAATCAGGATTTCCTTCCTATCAGTAAAGTCTCTAGGGAGTAGCTAGCGTCGAGCTCCAAATAAACCACTTTGCGTAGGAACAACAGAGTCGAAGCGGATTTACGCTGCACTTGGTTCATGGAGAATGGGAAGCGAGAGGGATGCGAAGCTCAACCTCTCTGCCCATAAGGCATAGTCCCATTCCTAAAACAACATAAATCAGGATCCTAACTCTACCGACACTAGGTCTTCATAGTCTCGTTATCACATCTTTTGACAAAAGTTTCCAGCTAATTGGGACCACCCTTCTGTAGGACAGACCCAAGTCACGTCCACCGCACTTTCCTCGGTTTTCTTAATTATCTAATTACCTACCACATTATGTTTGACATGCAAAAGCAGCTTCCTTAATTAATCAATTTAAACACAGGTTCTTTCACGTAACTTAGGCACTGACACAAAAAACAATGTCAAGCAAGTTCCTTTTTCAAATATTTGATCTTTATTTATCATAGTCTCGGAATATATCAAGTATCATGCCCGAAGGCTATCCCAGCAATCAACAGGATTGCTGCTCCAAGTTTCGCCCGTAGACTAGTACACGGGCCTCGAGATCCCATCTCGAGTCATGTCGGCCTCTTATGCAGGATCCGGAGGCAAGGAATTTACAGCTAGAGCCTCCCCTAGCACCCAAGCGTCCTCTCGCTCCAAGTAGCACCTACGGAGAGACATCTCGCGGCGGGATCGATCCAAATACCCGGCGCGGCTAACAACCCCCCTGGATAGGGCCAGGCAGACAATCGGAGGTAACTGAACCTGCCTCTCTCTCCAAGCTTTTAACCTGAAGCATTAAGTGTTTTGCCTTGAATTAGTTCCTTGAGCAAAGAAGTTCAAACAATGTACCTAAGTGTACAATCACAATTATTTCAGAGGTCGTTTGTACGACCAACTGCTAAGGTGTGATTCCTTCTTTCCGAATGCTCCCAGTATTCGATCCTGGATCGTTCGCGACTTGGCGAGATTCCAAGGGCTTGGCAAGCTAGGTTGCTTGTTTCCCCTTTATCTTTGGGTTAGGGTTTGTACCCTGCCGACCCTAATTATCCTTTCCTTAGGTCTCCTTGTAAAATAGATCATGGACAACCCCGTCGTCCTCGGTTGGTCATCTTGCTGGTTATCTCCTAGATCCCTTGAAGTACCTATGTACCTTTATCTTTGATCTTAACTGATCAAGATTGTCTATCCCTTCGACCATGGTTGGTCAAGATGGTTCTGTTTAGAACAGTTCCTACTCTGTCCTAAAGTATAATCTTCTTAAGCCCTCTTAATAATGCTCATAGGCGCTTAAGCTTTTACCTATCCCTCTTGAAGTCACCAAGGACTTTGACATGGGACTCATGGATCTCAGTCACAATTGGTAGATTACAAACAACGTTGAATTTTCCCAACAACTTTAATACATGCAACGTAATGCCATGCCTTCTTTTCAATGCTTACAATTTTGATATAATCCATATGATATTTTATGCCACACATGCGAAGATACTTCCTATGCATGCAATCTTAACATTATCCTCTTTGTAATTATTTACACGATCTATAACCTTCTTGAATGATCTAACTTTATGTGATTATTGTATGAGTGTAACTGCACTTTAATCTTTTTGTAGTTTATTACATGTACCTTAGAATCCATCTTGCGATATGGAGATACACTTTATTTCTTTCAATGTCCTCTGAAGTGCATTTTAAGCAAGAACTTGTGCAAGGAGCAATGCACTTTATGTAGGAATTCTTGCAAGACGTTTTTGGTAATTTATGATACAATTAGCTAATCAATTTCACCTATTATGATGTCATCTCACAATGGAAATTACCTTGCTCGTTACATACATCACAACTAAGTTCATACTTGGGCTTGGACTAAAGCCGTAATTCTAGTGGTATTGATGCCTGACGAACCGTTCACGATTGTGGTGCCACCTTGTTTCGAACCTCCTTCCACGCTTGCAGGGTTTCCGGCCATCTTTGTGGAACTACGCTTCAGGGCCATACTCGAAGACGTATATACGAGAGATAGAGTTCTCGCACTCTCCTATGCAAGATTTGTCGCCTCTCCTTGAGTGGAGCAAGAGATTGAGGGGGGAGGGGCGTATTTCTGGAAATGACAAGAGGGGTGTGTGACCTCTCTTTGAGGGGGGGGGGAGAAGAATCTTCCAGAAGCTTCTCTCTCTCTCTCTCTCTCTTCTTCTTCTTCTTCTTCTCTCTTCTTCTTCTCCTCTCTCTCTCTCCCTCTTCTTCTTCTTCTTCTCTTCTTCTCCTTCTCTCTCTCCCTCTTCTTCTTCTTCTTCTTCTTCTTATTCTTATTCTTCTTGTTGTTGTTCTTCTTCTTCTCCTCTCTCTCTCTCTCCCTCTTCTTCTTCTCTTCTTCTCCTTCTCTCTCTCCCTCTCCCTCTTCTTCTTCTTCTCCTCCTCTCTCTCTCTCTCCCTCTTCTTCTTCTTCTCTTCTTCTCCTTCTCTCTCTCCCTCTTCTTCTTCTTCTTCTTCTTCTTCTTCTTCTTCTTCTTCTTCTTCTCCTCTCTCTCTCTCTCTCTCTCCTTATTATTATTATTATCATTCTTCTTCTTCTTCTCTCTCTCCCTCTTCACGATGAACACGGGGAGGGGGGCTTCCTAATCATGGCTAGGGGGGCGGCGCCTGTTGAGGACGACAAGGCGGGCTGCTGCCTGTCGAGCCGAGGGAGGGGAGGGCTCTCTGTCCACGACAAGGGGGGGGGGGGGGAAGGGCTGCTCACGACGAGGGAGGAGGGGCTGCTGAAGGTGACGACCACCCAGGGGGGGCTTCCTTATAAGGTGGGGGGAGGTTTCATTAACTCCTTCTCTCTCTCTCTCCCTCTCTCTCTCTCTCTCTCTCTCTCTCTCTCTCTCTCTCTCCCCCCCCGCCATGCAGTCGGCAGGGGGAGAGAGAGGGAGTAAAAAAATGTGTGTTAATTTTAAAAATTTTAAGGGGAGGGGGGTTCGCATGGGGGGGAAGGCACGGGGGATATTACAAAGAGAATTGGAGAAAAATAGACAAAAAGAGGGAGAAAAAGAGAGATAGAAAAAACAATAAATAGAGAGCGGGAGAAATAGAGAAAAAGGGAAACAACGAGAGAATTAGAGAGAACAAAATTATAGATAGAGAATGGTAGAGGGGGAAGAGAGGCATGAAGAGGGGTGGGGAGAGAGAGTCTTTCAAAGCCTTGTTTTATGATTTTTATTTTAGTGAGATACTTCGAGTGTGAATGAAGAGGAAATGAGAGAAAGATATAGAGAAAAGAAGGGAGGGAAAGGAAAAGAGAGAAGAAGTGAGAGTGGAGAGGGAAGATGGGGGGATAAAGAAACATTTACAGAAAAAGAGGGGGAGAGAGAAGCAAAGAAGGATGAAGGGAGGCAAATCAAAAAAGAAAAAGAGAATGAGAACAAAAATCTATTGTTTGTTGTAACGTAGATAAAATGAAAAATGATGATGGTTGTGATGTCCAAGATTGTGAGGCATATCGTAATCAGCGTGTTTCGTGTCCTTGCTCTCAATGCAAGTTAGCAATCAGACGAAAGTGTTACTTGTCTATAGAACACGTACGATACTTCAATCGGAGATTATTGATCATGCGATCTTAGAATTTGAGCGAACGGTAAGAAAAGTGTGTATCAATCATGCCTTTCATTCACAAACTAATTGAATATTATATACAAAAACATTAGACGTGCCCGTAAAATTTATACAAGGAGGTGATATCTCATCCCAAGGAGGAATGCACCTATTATGGCCAGTTAAAAGAGTTTGTGGGCGTGTGATGGATGGAGTGCTTGAGCCAATCCACCACTTGGAAGGCACAACTCAGTCTATATCCTCAATACCAGAGGAGACAAGCAACTTTTCAGAGCCTCCTCCAATCTTGGAGCCTGAGATGGAGGCAATGATTGATGCATTGATGCCCATGGATGCCAAGGCATCTAATTCGCTAAGAGAGGAAGCGTCCATACCATTATATGATGGGTGTTGAGTATCTTGCCTTAAGACGCTGCTTGCGCTTCTAAGTGTGTAGGTAAAATACGAGTGAAGGGATGCGAGTGTGATCGAGTTATTCAAGTACATTCTACGTATACTCCGTTGATTTTTTTTACTCCATTATAAAAAAACACGTACTTTTTCAAGGTTTTTTATGGTCTTTTTTCAAGTTGCTAAAGTATCATATATTACCACTTGAAAATATCATACTTGAGTCTCGTGATGATGCGTGACATATTTTACGAAAGCTTGGCATGGACTACTATAGCATCCATGCATGTGTCAATGATTGCGTACTGTTTTGAGGAGAGTATGAAACTATGGAGACATGTCCAAAGTGTAGTGCTCATAGATATTGACAAGACTTGCAAGAGCAAACCATCCCTCAGAAAGTTCTTAAAGACTTTTCACTTATCCCATGCATACGTCACATGTTTCATACGTCGGGCATAGCGACCTTGATAACGTGGCATGAGTAGAATAGATTCACAAATGGAGTCCAACGAATATCCGTGGATTCACACACATGGAGCCACATTGACTCTACCTTTTCAGGATTTGCACAAGAGTGAATGAATCTTTGGCTTGGTCTTGTTATGGATGGCGTGAACCCATTTGGTCTCCGCTCAACTTCTTATAGTGTGTGGCATGTAGTCCTTGTTAACTACAACATCCCGCCATGGATTTCTACGAAGAAAGGACACCTGATCCTTAGCTTTCTCATTCTTGGGCACTACAAAGTCAAGAATATGGATGTCTATCTCCGTCCATTAGTTGATGAGCTTAAGATTTTGTGGGAGGAGGGGGTCACCGTGAAAGATATGAGCAAGCACGATGGTCAACGGTTCGCCAATATACAAGCCATTCTCATGTGAACCATGCATGACTTTTCAGGATTTGGAGAGTGCTCAGGTAAGTAGGCTTTAATTCTCATTGTGATATCTAACATAGCTCATTCAAGTTTGTGTTGACTAAATAGGGGTGTTGGGACAGGTCTGGTTACCTCAGGTTATTACACATGTCCATTGTATCGGCCACAGTTAGACTCATGAAGGCCACAAACCATGAAGAAGATAGTATATCGAGGACATGCCGCTTTCTTGCCGGAGGGTCGTAAACTAAGGGAAGGTTTTCTTGGATGACCTCCAACACGAATGAATGCCCAAAGCTAGTACGAGTTGAAAATGGTCCACACATAGTCACATCCAAACGGAATGCAGTGGTTCTTGGTTTTCTACGAGTTCCCGTATTGGATCCACTTACAGATCAACCACTTGTTGGATCCCATGCATATTTTCAAGAATGTGGGCATCTTACTATGGGACCACATCACATGAAAGAGAGACATTGCAGAGGCACGAATGGATTTGAAAAAGGTAGGCAAGATGGAGGTGCTTTGGCCACAGTCATTGGCCACAGTCGTGCTGATAGTCGCTTGCAACTACCTCATGCTCCTTGGGTTCTGTCCACTAAAGAAAAAAGCATTATGAAGAAAATTATTAGGCCTATCCGCACCTTGATGGGTATGATGCATTTCCTCAGATCCACTTTTTCTAAAGACGACTAACTATCACAAGGCTAAAATCCCATGATTGGCATAAGATATGTTAGGTTTGTATTGGCCTCGATTGTAAGTGGCTTGCATATTTTTCTATTTAGTATCTAGTTGGTGTTCATAATGCTTCTTCATTTGTGGTAGTTTGTACTATCGATCGCAATCGCGGGATACCTTACTCCAGAAATATGCGGGCCGATTTACAGGTTGTTGAATTTAGTGCAATGGATCTCACAGAAGGAGATCAAGACATCCTCTATTGAGTCAGCAAGGCGGGGAGTAGTGGAGATGGTCTGTCTCTTTGAGAAATACTTGTCCACCAACATGCTCACCATACAAACCCACAGCTTGGTGCATCTTATAGACGAAGTGGAGATTGTGGGACTTGTCCATACGCGATGGATGTTATTCTTGGAGTGCTTCATAAAAACTCTGAAAGGCTTTGTGTGACAACGAGCTCGGCCAGAAGGTAGCATGGTGTCGGAGGCATTAGCACATATTTCACAGTGGCCATCCAACGATGGATTCAGACAATAGTATGCTATGGTAGTCTTGTTGAAAAATGATAATAGACTGATTGGAGATGTGGTGGTTGAAAATGGGGTAGAAAAAAGGATGGATGTTGCGATGGAGAAGAAAGTGAATCATTTTTGTATGTTGCATTATGCATCAATGGAGACTTGGCTTGCTAGGTACGAGCTCGGATAATTCACTATATGTATACCCTCTATATCACGTGCATTCAATTGTAAGTAATCCTTTTATATGGGACCCTTTTGTATGTAAAAAATGTGTAAAAATAGTATTTTAAAAATCCCTTATGGTGAACCCACATTATATATATATATATATATATATATATATATATATATATATATATATATATATATATATATATATATATATATATATATATGACTAACCTCCCCAAGGGTATGCGTAGGCCAGGAAAGATCGAGAAGAAGTGCAATCGGAATTTCAACGTAGTATGCACCATTGAACAATTCGATATCCTAAGGGCATGGAGGAGATGCCACGGTTTATATCTATGCGATGGTTATACGGAGCTTTGATCGCAACTTCTCGTGAAGGGGTCGAGGTCTCTATTGAGGAGTGGGAATTCTTGAGGGGATGTAGTCCGAAGGTGACTGCATATTTTATAAGTTATCATATCTAAATTTTATATATGACAACTAATCTATTCGTTTCAATGTACAATACAAAATATACAGTGTGGTGTGGTTGTATGGGCGACATTTCCACATTGAGTGCATCGACAAAATATGCTCCACAACGGATTGTAGTGTCATGGAAAAGTTCAAGCAAGAGAGCCGACAGCAAGCCACGTATCCAAACACTGTTATAGATGAGATTTGAGTATTTTGAAAACTTACAATGTGTTATTTTAGTGGATTATCATAGCTTCTCCATGATCATATTCGATGTGCAATGGTTCAAACTGGTATTGGAAGGAGCCGGGGCAACTGTTCGGCAAGGTCCATTTGGATTTCTCAAAATAGATTCTGAGAAAAGATGGATGGGTCTGTGCGACAGATTTGTCTTGCCGGTCCATTGTGAACATGTGCACGAACTAATTTTTAAAATTTTTTCACGACACAGAATAATCATAAATGTTGAATCTCTCTTATATGTGATTTTAAACTGGTAAATTTCTATCCAAACCCTCAACAACCTCAATGCTGGTATGTTGTGCGTTCAGCTCCTCAGAGTGTGAGAGTGTTTGATGAAAGTAATGTTCGTAGTGTAGATGAGAAGAGTATGCAGGTAGAGGGGTCAATATTGCAAGGGGTGGAGGTCGAAGATGGCTTGGGAGCGTGAAGAGGAGGCAAATTCGAGTAACGATGATGGAAGGACAGGAGGCCAGGAATTCTTTGAGAACGAAGTGGACTCCTCCTTTTGTGGTGACCTATCTATCTATCGACCTTTAGTATATGCAGAGTTGTGCCAAGAGATTGACATGGGACCATAGGCTATGTTATACTTGTAGCATCCGTCTACTTGATTCGTTGATGAATCACTTATAAGGGTACCCTAGAATATGCATTTTAAGTAACATCATTTTTTCAGAGTTATATTACTGTGCTTTACTTGAATCTTTATATTGATTATGCTAACATCATTTTCTATTTGTGCAGGTTATCTTTGACGATATTTGAAGAGTAGGATGAGTCAAGGGATGAGCAACGAGGAGTTATAGGATATATTGATACATATGTCTCCAAATATGATGGCCCGATTTAGAGATATGGCGGCTATCTCGGACATCATCAGGCCATTTTGTTGGATCTACTTTGGCACGCTCTGATACTTTGGTTTCTAGTAGACAAGGTCAACTCTTCAGACTGGGCTTAGATGGAGGGAGTGATTTTGGGGGGTGCTACAGAGATATGGATGTTGTGAGCCCATAGTTGGCTCGAGATATGGGTGCCACTCCTCCCTCTCATAAAGGTTCGAGAGAGGGTGGCTCAGGTGGGTATTGTAGAGACATCGATGCAGTGTCCCCGTCTCATTGTTCTGGTGGAGGTGTGTCACCTATATGATTTGTCATACTTGTGGGAACATCCACTCTAGTGACTCTAGCCATTGATAGGTGGCACCTCTATGGGTGCTACTCCTAGAGATACTACATTCGTGGGTACACTAAATGTACATGGGTCTCCTGGTTATGCCCAGAAGCATGGTTGTAGGTGGGAGAGGACACACCTTAGACATACCCCCCCCCCCCCCCCCCCCCAAGAGGGGTATGCATACCTCGTAGATGATAGGACAAGAGCTGTGATCTGAATGATGAGGGAAGGAGGGTGATGTCTTGCATGAGAGAGTTGTGCTAATAAGTTTTTTGACGCATAACATCTTGGACCATTGGAAGAACATACTCGAGAGGAGCAAGGAATATATAGTAGCATCCTTGAATGAGGAGTTTTCGGTACCTATTGCGACAAAGAGGTTTTTCACTAGGTGGATAATGAAGTGTATATGTGCGTACATGCCATATAGACGATTAGATATACATAAGGCACTCAAGAGTGGTGTCTCAAAGTCTGAGTGGCTAGACACAAATGATGGGTGCTTAGGGAGGAGACTATAGATTCTCCAGGACGTTGGTGATAGGTGGGAGGCAGCGAGGGCATGATTGGAGGTGGGGGTTGTGCATCATCTAGGGAGTAGTGGCCACATGACTTATCTGGAGGACTTTGTAAGTTTTTGTTTTGTTCTTCTTGCTTTCTTATTTACAATATCACTTATATTGACAATCGTGTTTTTAATAGTTATATTCTGTTTTCTTTGCAGCACTCCATTTTACAAACCACGATCCCACTGACTTGGAGACTAGATATGCAAAGAGACACGGTCTCACTACATTGATCGATAGATTATATACATGCGGCGGCTCAGTAAGTCAATCATCTTTCTTGTTCGTAGTTACTATTTTTTTAAAAATGCATTATGTATGGTGGTGGATTGATGTGTAGTTTTTTATTTTGCAGAGTCTATTCGATGCTCCTTTGCATTGGGACGCTTTCGGATGGTGAGGATCTATAGCTTGCACTTGGATTTGTGGAGCGCACATCCTCTTTTTTTTTGTCCTATCATTTATGCATGCATATTCTATATACTATGTTGTTATCATCCTTTGTATCTTGCCATAATTCCATGAGTTTTCATCAGCAATCTTGTATATAATCTATATATCAGTCTTGTGGATTTAAATATATTTTGTGCTCATCTTGACAAGCATTGAGCACCTAACATGTAATTCATTTGTAGAATATAAATACAACACATTTATAGTGCTATATGTGGCAGGGCTTACTACTCCATCACAATTTTTTTTTTCTTTGTAACCATTGCTATTATTGTTGCAAATTTACTACATGTGTTGGTTTTGGCATTGCAATATATGCGTCGCAAACTATCGCTATATGCATCGGTATTTTCATCGCTATTTGCATCACAAAACCAACAAAAATTGCTACGCAAATAGTGACGCATATAGCGATGGTTTTACGGAGATGCTGATATCGATGCATTTGGCGACGATGGGATCAAATTTTTTAATGAAAATTTTTATTGCTTTGAATGTTGGTATGAGGCATGTATCTTGTAGTGTCTACATTTTAAAAACAAATGAAAATCTATATGAAACTATCATGGTTAAATGCTTTAGAAGCCCACCATTTGATACATTTTGTTCATTGAGTGGCATTTAACCTTCTGATTTGGGCAACTTGAAGCCCAAATAGATGTAAAATGGAATTTGCCATGGGAGTACATTGAGCCCCTTATCTAGTTGCTTCATGCCCTTCACATTATCTTAGAATTGCTTTCCATGATTGAGGTTGTAAAAATATTAATATTCAATAGATGAAGAATGCATAACATTTTGTTTAATAGAACCTCTCTCTAAATAAGATCCATAATAATGCTAGTGGATGTTAGACATTACACAAGTAGAAATAGTAGCTATTATTCTTGGAGGGGTGCATGATCATGTAGAGCCTTCATCAACATGCATGATCTACCCTTTTTATCTCCTTCTTTTTATTTTTACGAAAGTTTATATTTTTTAAAAAATATTAAATATTTAAAGAATTTAATATTAAATTCAATAAAATTATTTAGTATTAATATAAAAATAATATTAAAATTAATAAACATATTTAATTTAAATCTTTTAATTATTTAAAATATTAATATTAAGATTACATGATATTTTTAACATTAAAAGTTGTTATAATATGAATACTAAAGTGTTATAATATCAACATTTAAAGTTTGTGATGCAATTAAAATGTTGATAATAAAACTCTTATAGAAAATTTGAATATTAAGTTGATTATCAATTGTAATATAAAAAATATTAAAATATTAAAATACTTTTTATATTACAACTAGATATAAATGTTAATTGAAATGTTATAATCTTAATATAAATTTAACCTTTATGATAAAATATGTCAACTATTAAAGTGCTTAATAATAAAGACATTTTAATTAACATAATTAATTTTTTAATATTAAAGTTAGCTGAAGTTGATATAGTGAGAATCCTGACACTTGTAAATTGTGAAGGCTGGACTAGCTAGGGAGAATTTGAGTGGCAAGACCCTCTTTTTGAATCGATTCCACTAACAGGCTACAAGTATATGAGAACTCTTAGTCCAACAAAAGGAGATAAATAACTAGCTATTATCATGATCTTAACTAGTCATTTGAGAGTAGAAGGGAAGAGCAAAGAAAAGTGGGTAGGAGAGAGAGAGAGAGAGAGAGAGAGAGAGAGAGAGAGAGAGAGAGAGAGAGAGAGAGAGAGAGAGAGAGAGAGAGAGAGAGAGAGAGAGAGAGAGAGAGAGAGAGAGAGAGAGAGAGAGAGAGAGAGAGAGAGAGAGAGAGAGAGAGAGAGAGAGAGAGAGAGAGAGAAGACAACTTTAGTTCTGAGGATAAGATTTTGAGGAGGAGATGAGGAAGAGAAGAAGAAAAGAATCGTGACTAAGCATTGGGCTTTTATGTTCACTTTGAGACAGCTACTCTAGCCTTGCTGAGAGTTCCTGGGCATGGTTGTCTTCTCACCTTGGCTATAGCTCCCCAAACATGACTATCCTTTGGCCTTGCACTTGAACCTTCTTCTCTATGGTTGTGTCTACTACTCAACCTCTCTCTTTTGATCCTCCCTTCATGTCCTCATGTCCATCTACTTTATCTTGTTTCCTTGATTCTCCCTAAGAACTCTTGCTCCTTCCTTTTCTAATTCTCTTGAGCCTTTGACTTCATGTATCCTTTAACACAACACCTCCCCCCTTTAGAAAAAAAAAGGGTGCTATAATGCTACTACCATTGATTCTTTGTGATGACATTTTTGGGTTGATTTCTTTCTTGTTGCTTTGTTTGTGGTTTATTTTATTAATGTTCTTCTCTCTTTTCTTGCAGGTTCTCTTTGGAGGTTCCTTTTATTGAGATCCATTGGATCTGCTATGTAGAGGCTCATTAGTTTATGGCTATGTGTGGACAATTGTGTGTTTTGCCATTTGCATGACATTCTTTTCTATTGTGTGTCCTATTGCTATAGTCAGTGTCATATCACTTCTTGCTTTTGTTTTGTGCTAGGGCCTCATTATGATTGCATGAGCTATTGTCTTCTTCTTGTTGCTATCTTGTTCAATTGTTATATTCCTTAGTTCTAATTATTTTTTTAGTACAAAGTTTGCTATAGTGTTGGCTTTTGCGTCAGGCATTACTTTAGATTTGGACCATCTTCTAAGGTATTTCGTAAGTACGATGATATATTTTTTACTTTGTATTGATTCAAGGAAAGTCCTACCATATCCTAGCCTACCAAATCAAATGCCTCTTTTACAATGATCAACGTAAGCTCTCATGCCTTTTTATTTTGGCTCTTTTGTAGCTCGATACTCTAGACATTGTTGTAATGCAATGTTAATCGGTTTTCGCATCTAGGGACAATAGCACACTGTTCTCATTTTTTCCAATACTTTTTGTACTCCTAGATGCCCAAAGAGTGGGTGTTCATGGTAAAACTTTGTGTACATTTGTTTCTTGCAATGCTAAAATTCATCTTAGTAGTCTTCTTGGAGGCTATCTTTTGTGTATCAATGCTATAATTGTCATGAATTGCGTGTTGGGACTTGCTTGAGCTACTGCATCAAACACACACCATACACACAAGAGAAAGCTCACTCAAGAATACAAGAAGAGAGATGGAGACCAAAATGTTTTCTTATTGGTTTCTTCTTTTTCACACAATACAATATACACAAAGTATAGATAAGATACAACATAAAGAAAAGTGGCCTACTATGTTAAACAATGCATAATTGATTATACTAATCAACTAGTGCTATAACTATGCCACCTATAGGAGGTAGATGCAACAAACTAAATATAATAAGTGATAAATCAATGGCTATGTGAGGATCATAATGACCACTGATGTGCTAAGTGTAGACACGCGGACCCATCTAGCCAGGCGGTCCATCAATGTCTCCTCCTATAAGTACCTTCCCTCTCACAATGGTAATGCACCTCAGTGTGTTTTGTCCTAGCATGGAACAGTGGGTTCCTAGCTAATTGTATGCTACTCGTATTGTGATAGTGAATGACAATTGGGCCATCTCTCTACACATCCAAATCACCCAATAATTTTTGCAGCCATACCACCTCACATATTGCCATAGTAGTACCTCCATACTCAGCCTTTGTACTCCATAAAGCAATTGTAGGTTGCTTTTTGTTGCTCCATGTAACTGTTGTATTACCAAGGGAAAATATGAATCCACTAGTAGATCTTCTATTAGTAACTAGCCTAATCTATATTTGTGTATCCAAACATCTGTATATCCTTACCTACCTCATAAAGAAGTCCATAATACAAAGTGGACCACATACCTCAATATGCATCTAATTGCATCCAAATGAGACTTTCTAAGTATCTATATAAACTGACTAACAAGGCCAACGGCATAACTCAAGTTTTTGGCCCTGTGATAGTCATGTAAATTAGATTCGCTACTATCCTCCTAAACATAGCAAGGTCTTCTATCTCATCCCCAACATCATTACTCTGTTAGAGATTGTCATCCCCTAGATAGGCATTCTTAAGACATAGATTGTGCATATATGCATTTCCTATCGGTTGGGTATTCGAACAGTTATGTGTGCTGTGGGTGATAGTTACATACAATTTGTAGGTGTGCCATGTGGCAACGATGGTTAGATCGCAGTTGTGATGCCACATCTACAATTGGACAACCTGTTTATACAATCAGATAGTACAGTTGGCTACATGAAATGTAGCCGACGACATAATTTTACCATTTTCTTTTCAGTCTATTTATTGCCTACTTTCAGCACACTATTGATCGTAGATTTTCAAATTTCTGATTGTGGAGTCTATTGCATATACTTCGAGGTTCAAAATCCATGAGATATTTGAGATGGAGACATACGCAGGCATATACTCTACGACTGTGCACATATCTGCTTCCTTATATAACATTCTTCATTGCAAATTTTCTGTGTTCCACTGTCTCTTTCTCTCTCTCTTCTCTCTATGTTCACTCTTAGTCTTGGTCATATGCTTCTGCACTGCTTCCCTCTAACACACTCAACTTCACATTTTGATCCAATGGCATTGAAAGAGGCTTGTTTATTTCATAACATACTTGGACAACATATCCAAGCCATACTACCTTTGGGATAGCCATATACCATCATCACATTTGATCACCTCAATACTAAGAAAGTTTTTTAGCTCACCCAAATCCTTCATCTCTAACCTTCTTCAAACGGTCCTTAATTTCAGCAATCCCATTGCCATTATCACCTATAATAATCAAGCCATCTACATTGATGACTGTGATAACCAAACTTGCATCTTCCTTTCTCACATAAAGTGAGTGATGAACATTAAAAACATAAAATCCAATATTGACAACATACTCTTCGATCTTGTTAGTTAATGCTCTAGGTGCTTCCTTTAGCCCATAGAGTGCCTTCTTTAATCTACATACATATTTAGGATACTCTAAGTCCTCACAACATCCTCACAACTTGTTGGCTGCTCCATATACACCTCTTCTTTCAATTCACCATGCAATAAGGTATTCTTGATGTCCATTGGTTGCAAACTCCAACCTTTGGATGTTGTCAAAGCAATCACACATCTAATAGAGTTGCCATCCTAGTAACTAGACTAAATGTCTCTTCATAATCTATGCCGTATATTTGAGCATAGCCTTTTGCAACTACCCTAGCCTTATACCTACTAATCTATACCGTATATTTGAGCATAGCCTTTTGCAACTAGCCTAGCCTTATACCTACTAATAGAACCATTTGCATTATGCTTAATTTTGTAGATCCACTTATAGCCAATAGCTTTTTTTCCCTTAAGCAATGGTACTAGATCCCAAGTCTTATTGGCTTCTAATGCATCCATATCCTCATCCATTATCGCATCCAAGTGAGCATGACTAACAACATTCTCAAGGCAAGTGGGCTCAACATCCTCAACCACCTTTACCATATAAGCATAATGGTAAGCTACATAACCTTAAAAACCAAATCTTTTAATAGTGTATACGACCTTGCTAGACTTGTGTACCACTGGATCACTCAGTGGAGCCTTTACATTACCATGTGCTCTCTGTACATCGAGTGTCTTGATTGAAGGAATACCAAGCTCATCATCTAAATTCTCTAAACCATTGGAATCTCCATCAAACCCCAAATGATTAGCAGATACATCATTACCATCTGACACTTTCTTCTTCCCTTTGTCTTTACCTACAACATGAGTAGATGCACTTGAAGATATGGGACTACTCCTAAGTCTCCCAAGACCAAGGACTAACTATAGATGTAGTACTGGATCATGTTTTTGGTCCACTAAGGCTCCGTGATTCTTGCTTTTCTTTCTGCACATAACTATTATGATTGTCATCATCATCTAATGTATTACCGCTAGATGTATATCGACTGCTCATCTCATTAAAAATAACATTCATGGTCACTCTAAACTCACCTATGATAGGGTTATAACAACTATACTCTTTTTTCTCTAAAGGATATTCAATAAAAATACATTTTTTAGCCTTTGGATTAAGCTTCTTTAGCAACTCATTTGGAACATGAGCATATACAATACAGCCAAACACTTTCAAGTGTGACACATTGGGCTTCTTGCCTGTAAAGTATTCTTTGAGGGTCATTCCATGAACTACAGTTGTGAGAGTTCTATTCATAATATAGATGAAAGTATGAATAGCTTCAAACCAAAAATGTTTTGGTTATTTTTTTAAAGCCATCAATGCCTGCACAAATTCTACAATATATTTATTTTTCCTTTCTATAACCCCAATTTACTATAAGGTATATCTACAAGTAAACTATCTCTTTATCCCATGAGACCTGAAGAAGTCACTGAACTCATTAGAGAAATACTCTCTCCCTCCATCTGACCTCAATCACTTTGACTTGCGAGTCCATTTTTGTTTCAACAATAGCCTTAAGAATTTTGAAGTGCTCAAATACATCACTCTTTTCTTTCATGAAATATACCACATCTTTCTTGAATAATCATCAATAAATGTGATGAAATATTTGCTGCTATCAAGGGATATATTTTGCGTAGACCCCCAAACATTTGTATGCACAACATCAAGTATATTCCTACTCACATCCCCCCACCCCCCTTGTAGTGTGTATAATCTCGGATTTTTTTCATGTTAGGAATAACTTCACAGTTGGAGCTTGAGAGTTTAGGTCATACCCACAAGCAATGCAATCAATATATTGGCTATTACTTTTGAATCTTGACATTTTTGTTTTACTGATCATATGTTTAAGATACTACGTATAGCACCTTCACTCGTCCTCATAATAAGATGAAGATTCCGATTCATGTGAAGGAGCACTCTCTAGAATTACAAATGCGACACGACAACCACGACTATAATGCGGAGGTGATGGTGTATGAGAGGAATCTGAATCTGCATAAATAGAGATAAAAGAGAGTAAAGTTAGTGCTAGTATTTTTGATTCATTGACTCACAAATAGAGTGCAAGTTGATGGACCTAAAAACGGGCCGGCACTGGCTCATGCACTAGCCGGGCCTCGTCACTACGCACAAGACAACCCCTCGGCCTCGCGGCCAGGAGTGTCTATCAAAATCTCTGCCTTCCTAAACATTGCGTTTGTAATACGTTGTAGTCCAACTGATCCTAACCCAATATTACTCCTCAGAGGGAGTCCCTTTCACATAGCCAAAAGGCTCGAATCACATACACATAGGGTTCCTCCTACGGCTGAATGCCGTCGACCCTCTGCGACTCTCCTACACCTTGGGGATTGGCCCCTCAGTGCGTCACTCAACAAATAGACACATCGCACAAAAGTCGCTCAAGGTACCAAATAAGCGTGTCCAGGAGTGTACCATTTCTTCCTCACTTGCTTTCCCCTTTGGAACCCGTGTCTACCTACAGCATGGGTACCTCACTGCCTCTCATCGTAGGCCAGGTTCTAATAAACCAATTGCAATGCATGTCCAGGAGCTGGTCACTGATACTTTTTAAATTCTTTTCATGCTCTATGCATTTGGTGGATGCCTAGTGCTCAAACATTTAGCAAAACAGTATCGTGCACAAGTGCAAAAACATTCTTTTAATGGTTTCCAACTACCGTTCGTGCTTCGTTGCCTGGGCCTAGCACCGAGGTGATCCTCGTGCTACTAAGCTCTTAATTTTAATTATCATCCGTCCTAAATGCTATGCATGGAAATAAACAACTTTTCCATCCTCTCACATGGCATTTAGACATATTTCAACTTCTCTACCCTTTTCCGTTTAAATATTGCATCGTTGCATAGATTTACGAGGTATTTTACCATCATTTTATGTGTAAAAACCGGGAAAAACACACTAGAACAAGAAGGTGGGGTTGAACTGAGGCAAATCCTCATGCTTCAGTCCCCACAAACATTCACAAACATTGTTCTTAATTTTCATTAATTTCCCGTACCCAAAATACATTTTTTCCCTATTTTTTGCATTATTTAATTATTGAAAATTCAAAACAGGTTATGGGCTGTGGCCCTTAGTTCCTTCTTGCAGCAAAAATGAAAATTTAGTTGGTGTTCCTATTCATTTTCCCATTTTTATGCCCAAAAACATCATTTTCCCTTGATTTTCTATATTTTACGTGTTTTAGTGTATTATTTTGAGTCACAAGATGCATATTTTTCTGATTTTCTAATTATGATCAGCAAGTACTCATGGAAAACAGCAACATAAACAATTTTTAGCCCACATGAACAACATTTTATCAATCAAAAGCCATAAAATCTCAAATTTCCTTTGAAAAAATTGAATTACCGCTTATTTGCATGTTTCGGGTTTCATGTCCATGGCTGTAAATTTGAAAATCAGCAGCACTTCATGCTCAGCACGATCACAAATCACCATTTCCAGCCCGTGAAGCAATCCGATCCATGCCGGACAAGCCTCCATCATTCTTTCTTCTTCCTTCTTCTTCCCACATGAACTCCCCCTTAGAGGAGAGAGAGGGAGGAGAGAGAAATACTGATTTCCTCTCTCTCTCTCTACAAGCTGCCATTCCCCGCGTGGATTGAAGCGATGCGGAGCGAAGAGTGAATCCTGTTGCCTGCTATGATGGAATCCATGGCTTACTTGACAGCCTAAATCTCGATTTGAGGAGGGAGGGGCGCCGTTTTTTTCGCACGACTGTTTGCACGGCACTATCTTCCCCTCCACGAAAAAATTGGGGGGGTGGGGGAGCCAAAGGGCACCCCCCACTAATCACACCCTTTGAAATTTCAAATTTGGCGCCTTCTTGGGCACCCCGGCCGGTTTCGGGCTAACTTCCTCCTACGAGATCCGATTGACGTGCTGTAAATTACTGGGCGTCCGTCTCGGCATCTCGGACAGGCCTGTAGCTCCCACATCCCGTCCTGACTGACAGAAAAATTACTAAAAATCCGGACGTGTCACTTGGGCGCCTGTCGACTGCTTGTCGCTTAAAATCGTCCTAGATCAAGCCGCCGCCTTTGACATTGAATATTTTTCCCTTGATATTCATAATTTTTAGCTGTTTTTAAGCACTTCCCGTCACCTAAATTCCGCTCTCATTGGCGACCACGAGATAGGGCGACTCAGCCCGTCGAATCCACGAACATATCTGCACATAAACAACCAAAGAAGCATCAAACTGATACAAAACAAATGTATAATAAAACTCAGCACAATGCTTCCCCTACCCCTGGACAGAACCAAGGCATGACATCCACAAGGAGTAGGCCTAGCATCATCTAATAAAAGATCCGAAGTGAGTCACTAACCCGCTGCTCCAACACAGCCAAACAAAAAAACCTATCAAAGAGGTTGCCCTAAGTGGTAGCCTAGCATCATCTAATAAAAGATCCGAAGTGAGTCACTAACCCGCTGCTCCAACACAGCCAAACAAAAAAACCTATCAAAGAGGTTGCCCTAAGTGGTAGTCGAAACTACTTACCAACTAAAGACAACACAACTAGGAGCTCCTACAAGGTGAGGACTCCTATAGCCTGATCAAAGAGTATTTTCTTTCAGTACATGTCTTCTTTTAGGGTTTGTATTGGATGAACATACTTGGGCATGTAAAAAGGAGGGAGCTGAGCGTAGTGACCCAAGGAGAACAGGGCATCGGCCTCAGGACCTGTCTCGGCACCCAAGAACCTACCAAGCCCTCGCAAGGCGACACTTAATCCTTTTCTAACGCTCACTTTTATTTTCGCTCCAACCTTCCTTGTTTTGTCATTTTTTTTTCTAGCAAGATGAGATCCTTGACAAATCCATCCTATGGATGGTGGTCTCGATGAGCTGAGAGTTTTCCTTTAGGGCACTAGAACTAGGAAGTGGCCAATGCATGACTACCTAGTGTGTTATCTTAGATTTCGATCAATGCCATTTTAGGGGACTGGAGGAGTTGAGACTCTACCCTATGGATAGAGAGGTGAATGCATATTGCTCTCCCTTGTTTCTCACTCACTATGAACCAAGTGTAGCATTGATTTGCATAAATTATGAGTTGACTTGCAAATGCAATGGCTCAAGGACAAAAGCTTATAGGTGATCTTAGCGTCAAATTAGAAACCCAGATTCTATCCTTATGGATTACAGTCTAAACCTTCCATTGTGGAGTGGACTTGAGAGGGCCTAGATAACAAATCCTATGTTATTCTAAGAGTATTAGGTGGCATCGCTTAGGGTAATCTCTTGATGGGTTGCATGCAACTATACATAAATATATACATACATATCTACAATATATATACACATACAGACATACATACATTGATTCATAGCACAATATACATGCAAAAATAGGCTCATATATACATGTGCTACAAAGATATTCATAAGCAATCAATATTTCTTGAATAAACAAGTTTTGTCCCTAAAGATATGTTAAACCTTGAGGGACTCACTATATGTAAACCCTTATTATCACATGTTCTCAAGTCCTAATTCAAAACCCCCTTATCTTGTAAATTTATTATGAGTGAAGCACACTTAAAATATACCCTTTTTTAATTCAATATATTAATATTCCCAATTAAATGATACCCTTTTGTATGTTAAAAACATCTAAATATGATATCCTTTTGTATGTAAAAGAGTTCTAAATATAGATTTTAAATTTTTCTTTTGTTCTCTCCTTCATTGAGTTTCACACTTTTAATTTCCAATGCATGGTATTAGAACAAGTTCAATCCTATGTACTCATCTTCTTCATTGTCTTCTTCATCTTCATCAAATTAGTCAACAAGCTTTACAATCAACATCAAGGTCAACTAATACATGCCACACCGGCACATGACAAGTTGTCAATTGTAATGAAGCAAAAATTAGCGACATTAGTTAACTTTCCTTTACCAAAATAAACCATGTAAATACCTTAGCCATGATGGTACTAAGTGTTGGAAGAGAGGGAGAGAGATAGAGTGGAGTGGAAGATGAGCCTCAGCTCATTGTTGTTGTTCTTCCATTATTCTTCTATCATACTAACTGAAAGAGACTTACACACATAGGTATGACTAACCAAGACTAACTGTGGTCAAGTCATTGACTACATCGACTTATTGAATGTCACACACGTGTACGACTGTATCTTGATCACACACATAAAGATAGATTGACTGAAGAGTAATGGGATCTTGATATTCTAACACTCCCCCTCAAGCTCAAACCATCTGATAAACTCCAAGTAGCTTTCTGAAATATATGAACTTTTCTTTACCAAGAGACTTGGTAAATATATATGCTACCTGGTCTTCAGTCTTCACATGAATCAAGTCAATCTACCTTGTAAGAACCATTTCTATGATGGAATGGTAGTGAACCTCAATATGTTCGGACCTAGCATGGTAGACAAGATTGCTAGCCAACATAACACTGCTAAGGTTATCACAATGCAATCTCACTCTGCTTTCTAGCTGTATTCCCAAGTCTTTCAGCAGTTTCATCAACCAAACTGCTTGACAAGCCACTAAGGAAGCTCCTATGTACTTAGCTTCTGTACTAGACAATGCAACAGTAGGCTGTTTCTTACTCTACCAACTGATCATACTACTGCCCAATCCAAATGCATAACCACTGGTTGATCTCCTATCATAGGCACAACCAACCCAATCAGCATAAGTAAACCCTATTAAGTCAAGGGATTTTCCATATGCATAAAAAAACCCATAACCTATAGTACCCTTTACATATCTCATGATCCTCCTGACTGCATCTAAATGTGGTTTGTGAGGCTTCTGCATAAACTGACTAATCAGTCCCACTGCATAACATAAGTCAGGATGGGTAATAGTCAAGTATATCAAGCTGCCCACCATTTGCCGATACTACATGGTCACATTCTCTATGTCATTCCCAACATCAATTTGCAGCTTGACATTTTGATCAAGACGTGTCTTCATAGGCTTGCATTTAGCCATACCATGCTTCTGCATGTCATGAGTATACTGCTTATGTAGGAGCCATATACCTTGAGGCATAGAGACTACCTCAATTCTAAGAAAATACTTTAGTTCACCAAGGTCTTTGACTCTGAATTTAGCTTGTAAACATGATTTAATTTCAGTAATGCCCTCTTCATCATCTCAGTGATGATTAGATCATCTACATAAACCACTAGAAACACATATCCATGATCTGTCTTCTTCATGAATAGACTATGATCTGCATCACCCTAAATCCATGTTGCGGTAAATAACTACTGATCTGAGCATTCCATGCTCTAGATGCCTGTTTCAGTCCATATAAAGTCGTTTTCAGCTTACATACATGTGTAGGAAAGTTTGGGTGAACATAGCCTTCAGGTTGCTCCATATATACTTCATCAACCAAATCAGCATTCAAGAAAGAATTCTTGACATCCATTTGCCATAATTTCTAGCCTTTGCATGCTGCCAAAGCAATGACAGTTTTGACTGTTGCCATTTTAGCCACTGGATTGAAAGTCTCCTCATAGTCAAGGCCATACTGCTGCGCATACCCTTTTGCAACTAGCCTGGCCTTATAGCATTCTAACGAACCATCTGACTTGCACTTAACCTTGTGCACCCCTTTGCGGCCAATGGGGACTTTTCTGTTGAGATATCGAGCTCCACTCGTGATACGCCAGGGTGACCGTTGTGTATTTATGTCACCGACTTGTCAGTTGCAGACGCGGTTGGTACACTGCCCATGAATAATAGCTACATGATAGCTATCCTTATCTACTCTAGTTCGTGGCTCAGTTAGTATGCCACCTTAGTTAGTTGAGTTTGGTTTGAGACCCATATAGAGGGTTCTTCTATTTCTTTTGTACTTGAGTTCTTTTGGCTTACACAACTAAGAAGAGGAAAAACTGTTTTCAGCCTCCACCCTTGTGTGTCTTCCCCCATTGTGCAAGCAAGAAAGCTTCAAGCGAGACTCCTTCCTTCTCTCCCACAATCTTGACATGGTATCAGAGCCTTGTTCGTGGTAAGGAGCTCAAGAAAGCAAGCCAAGCTCGCGGTGGTCTGGTAAGAGGAGCAGTGTTGCTTTCATTTTCTGTTTTGGGAGCAGATCTCTGCAGGTAGCACAGCCGGAAATTGCAGGAGTGCATTGTCTCAGGTTGAGACGCCCTTCGCGGTGAAGCAAGAGGGCAGTATATGCTGCGGGCAAGGGCTTTAGCCCTTGGCGACCTTGTTTTTTTGATTTGAGGCCATTTCGGGGCCTGTTTTGCAGACGGAAGTTTTCTGCACGCACTCAGGAAAAGGCTCAGTTTTATGCTGTGCGACCACTGTTCTACAGGTCGGTGAAAAGTTATTGTAGAAATCGCATCGTATGCTTGTGCGCAGAGACATTGGGAGTTACAGAATCATCCCTGTTGCTTGTTGATGCAAAATCGTCACTAGGAAGTGACTGTGTGGTCAAATACCACTTTCGCCAGTTTTGCAGATTTGCCCTTGTGAGGGTGAAGCTGAGTTTTTGCAGTGACAGAATTTTTCGCAGTGTTCTGTAATGGCGTCTGATTCTCTCTCACAGATTGTCACTGAAAAGCTTGACAAGAACAACTTCCAAGCATGGAAGTTTAGAATGACGAATTTCCTTATGGGAAAAGGATATTGGGAATTTGTTGCAGGAAATGAAGAAGAACCAGTTCTTCTTGATGTTCCCAATCAACAACAAATGCAGGCATTTAAAACATGGCATGAGAGAGCCAGGAAAGTTATGTATTGGCTGTCTATCAGTATTTCAGACTCTATGATTGTGCATATTCAGGATGCAAGTACGCCAAAGGAGGCATGGGATACTTTGTCAAAAATGTATAGCACAAATACGCAAGCCAGGAAAATGCAGCTCAAGCAAGAGTTGCATAATGTGCAAAGAGAAAGTATGAGCATCAACGACTACCACATGAAGGTGAAGAAGATTGCAGATGCACTTGCTTCCATTGGGTCGCCAGTGGAAGATGATGATTTAGTTTCCGTGACCTTGAATGGTCTAGGAAAGGATTATGCACAGTTTCGGACATCCATTTCAGTTCGTGAAAGATTTCCTGATTTTGAGGAGTTGATTGCTCTTCTAATTTCTGAGGAGCAGAGAAATGGTGGTGCATCTTCTTCAGGAGGAACTTCAAAAGAAGCTGTCTTCTACTCAAATGCTGGAAGAGGTAGAGGCAGAGGTAGAGGAGGCCGATTTGGAGGCCGTGGTAGAAATCAGAATATGCAGCAAACTCAAGAAAACCAGTCCTATGGAGGAGGACGTGGTAACTCTAGAGGCAGGGGGAGCCAAAGAGGTCGTGGTGGATGGCAAAGAGGCCAAAATGCAAACAGTAATGTTGAATGCTACTATTGTGGTAAAATGGGACATATGGCTAAAGACTACTACAAAAAGCAGAATGACATCATAAATGGAAAACTGCAACAAGGAAATTATGCATCTTCTAGTAGACAGGGTGATGACAGAAATGAGCATTTGTTCATGGTGCAGCACATGAACAATTCTGTGACAAGTGCAGAAGAAAGCAATGATGTATGGTATGTTGACTCAGGTGCATCAAACCACATGACAGGTCATGCAGAATGGATGGAGGATGCAAGAAAAATGGAAAAACCAGGATTTGTGGAGACTGGTGATGATACTGCACATCCTATTGTGCAGATTGGAAAAATTCCCTTGTCTATGCAGGATGGGAAAAAGAAATACCTGTCTGATGTATTTCATGTTCCGAATATCACCAAGAATCTGGTTTCTGTTGGTCAAATGGTTGAACAGGGCTTGCAGGTCAGATTTAATCCTCATGGATGCTTTGTTGAGGATATGAAAAATAAAGGTCGCTTGATAGCAAAAGGAAAGAAGAAGGGCAGAATGTTTACATTGGATGCAGACATGTCTGAATTGAGTGCAGCAATGTTTGCACATGGGACCGGTGTAGTTGCAGATATTGATATCTGGCATAAACGCATTGGTCATGTTAATGTACAGCGACTTAAATCAATGCAGGCCCAAAATATTGTTGCAGGATTGCCAAAATTCAAGGTTGCAGAAATGCATAAGGTATGTGAAGCCTGTCAGTTTGGAAAACAGGCAAGGAAACCATTTCCTAGACATGTTCAAGAGAGTGAGAAGCCATTGGAATTAATCCACTCTGATGTGTGGACTACTAAAGCTGCATCTCTTGGAGGCTGTCATTATTTTGTCACTTTTATTGATGACTATAGCAGAAAAGTTTGGGTGTATTTTATGAAAAAGAAAAGTGAAGTTTTTGGGCATTTCAAAACCCTTAAAGCTATGGTTGAAAAAGAAACAGGTCTGCAAATAAAATGCCTAAGGTCAGATGGAGGGGGAGAGTACCTCTCAAATGAGTTTGCAAAGTTCTTGCAGGAGCATGGCATAAAGCAGCAATATTCATGCAGTTATACCCCACAACAAAATGGAATTGCAGAAAGGAAAAACAGGCATATTGGAGAGGTATCTCGTGCCATGCTCAATGAAAAAGACTTGCCAGATTTTTATTGGGCTGAAGCAGTTGCTACAGCAGTCTACATAATGAACAGGACTCCCACTGCAGCAATACATGGAATGACTCCAGAGGAGAGGTATACTGGTAGGAAACCAGATATTTCTCATTTGAAAATTTTTGGTTGCATTGCCTATGTACATGTGCCAGATGAGCTGAGATCCAAGTTGGATCCAAAAGCTGAGAAGTGCATCTTTATTGGTTACTCTCTGCAGCAAAAAGGGTATAGATGCTATAACCCTTCTACTCGTAAGTTTACAGTGAGCAGAGATGTTGTTTTTGATGAGATGAGTAGCAGGTATAAACCAGTAAATGTGATTGATGATGTAGATGCACAAAATGGTAATGCTGCACAAAATTCACAGCAGCAGTCACAAAATATTAGTGGACCTGGAGCGTCCTCTAGCAGTGGTTCACATTCTTCGCCATGGACAGGCAGATTGAGATCAGGAGATTCTTCTCAAAGCAATGCAGATAGTGGTATGCAGGTATCACGAAAAGGAAAAGAGAAAGTTGATCAGCCCATGTTTGATGTGAATGCAGGTCACTCTTATGTGGATGGTGAATCCAGTGGCTCAGAGCAGAGCATTGATGATGAGTTGGGTATTCCTTCTATTGTTACACCTGGAGTAAGGAAGACCAGGGATGTTTTGAGAGCACCTGGGAGTGAACCTACTTTGCGCAGGTCTACGAGAGCTAGGTATCCTGTGGATAGGCTGAAATATGATGGATTTACAGCCATTCACTATGCATATATGGTCAAGGTGATACAGGAACCAGAACCCACTTCTTTTGAGCAAGCCATGGGAAAAGAAAAATGGGAGAAAGCCATGGATGAAGAAATGGGTGCCTTGGAAGCAAATGCTACATGGGAGTTAGTACCTTTGCCTAAAGGTAAGAATGCAATTGGCTGTAAGTGGGTTTATAAGGTGAAGCACAATGCTGATGGTTCTGTGAACAGATACAAGGCAAGATTAGTAGTCAAGGGGTATGCACAAACATATGGCATTGACTATGAAGAAACATTTAGTCCGGTTGCAAGGATGGCAACCGTAAGAGCAGTCATTGCTATGGCTGCATCAAAGGGATGGTCTTTACATCAGATGGATGTAAAGAATGCCTTCTTGCATGGTGATTTGCAAGAAGAGGTTTATATGGAGCAGCCACCAGGTTATGTGCATGCTGTTAATCCTGAGTTTATTTGCAGGTTGAAGAAAGCCTTGTATGGCTTGAAGCAAGCACCTAGAGCATGGTCTGACAAGATAGGACAGTATCTTGTCACTATTGGCTTTCAGATTTCCAAGGCAGATTTCTCACTTTATGTGAGAAAAACAGAGAAAGGTATTATGCTGCTTGTCATTTATGTTGATGATTTGATTATGACAGGTGACAGTGATGAAGATATCCTTCATGTGAAAATGCTATTGAAGCAGAAGTTTGAGATGAAGGATTTGGGAGAGCTGCGTTATTTCTTGGGCATTGAGGTGATTAGATCACCAAGTGGGATACAGCTCTTGCAGAGGCAATATGGATTGGACATGCTGTCCAAATATGGGATGACAGGCTGTAAGCCTATTTCAGTTCCTTTGGAGCAGAATGTGAAGCTGAGCACAGATGCAGGTGAGCTTCTAGAAGACCCTACTATGTACAGACGCATAGTAGGAAGCTTGATTTATATGACTATTACCAGGCCAGATTTGAGCTATGCTGTTGGATTGGTAAGTCAGTTTATGCAGGCTCCAAGGAAACCGCATTTGGATGCGGCTAGACGCATACTCAGGTATGTGAAGTCCACATTGCAGTATGGACTATTTTATGAGACTGGGGTTCAGATACAGTTGCATGGATACACTGATGCTGATTGGGCTGGTAGTATTTCTGATAGACGATCTACCAGTGGATATGTATTCTCTTTTGGGAGTGCTGCAGTCACTTGGAGCAGCAAGAAACAGCCTACAGTTGCCTTGTCGAGCACAGAGGCTGAGTACAGGGGTGCAGCAATGGCTGCATGTGAGGTAGCTTGGTTGCATAAGCTACTTTATGATATGCATCAGTCTACAGATGGACCAGTTGTCATTTATTGTGACAACATGAGTAGTATACACTTGGCAAATAACCCAGTCTATCATGCTAGAACAAAGCACATTGAGGTGCATTATCACTATGTGCGAGAGAGGGTTTTACTAGGTCTTATTGATCTAGTTTATGTCAGCACAGAGGATCAGGTAGCTGACATATTTACGAAGGCATTGGGCGCAGAGAAGCTGCGCAAGTTCAGAGACCTGCTTGGTGTGCAGGAATTGGGATTGAGCTCGAGGGGGAGTGTTGAGATATCGAGCTCCACTCGTGATACGCCAGGGTGACCGTTGTGTATTTATGTCACCGACTTGTCAGTTGCAGACGCGGTTGGTACACCGCCCATGAATAATAGCTACATGATAGCTATCCTTATCTACTCTAGTTCGTGGCTCAGTTAGTATGCCACCTTAGTTAGTTGAGTTTGGTTTGAGACCCATATAGAGGGTTCTTCTATTTCTTTTGTACTTGAGTTCTTTTGGCTTACACAACTAAGAAGAGGAAAAACTGTTTTCAGCCTCCACCCTTGTGTGTCTTCCCCCATTGTGCAAGCAAGAAAGCTTCAAGCGAGACTCCTTCCTTCTCTCCCACAATCTTGACATTTTCCTTCAGGCAACTCAACCAATTCCCATGTCTCACTTTCAGCCAAGGTTGCATACTCCTCATCCATGGCAACACACCAGTTATCATATGTAACTGCATCATCAAACTTTGTAGGTTCTTTGCAACCTGTCACACTAGCCATATAAGCATAATGGTGAGCTGAATAACCAGTGTATGTAAACCTGTCAACTAGTTTTCTGACTCTCTTAGATCTCCGTAACTATGGCTCACTCTGAGCTCGCCTCTCATGAGGCAGTACATAATGACTTTGCCTTACTCCAGGCATCATAACATATGGAATGCCCAACTAACTATCCAAGCTATCACTGTTGGACGACTCATAGCCTGCAGTAAGTGGACCTATCACATCTTCAAGCATCTTTTCTTTTCCCTTATCCAATCTTCCCCTCACTAACATATCTGTGTCAGTGGACGTAGGAGTACAACTCCGCAAGCATCTTGACCAAGGACTTACTGTAGGTGACTCACTGTAGGACCACTCATAGATGTACTCACTGTAGGTGTATTTTCAACATTACTAGTGTTGGTTGATCCATAAGTAGCCCCTACAATAGGACTACCATACCACGATGCCAGCTCATAAAAAACAATATCTGTGATAATCAATGTCTCATGTGTAGACGGTACATAACACTTGTAAGCTTTCCGGTCTTGTGCATAACCAAGGAACACACTCTTGATAGCTTTAGGATCCAATTTCTTCCTCTTTTCATCAAGAACATGCACATATGCAATGCTGCCAAATACCTTCAAGTGCAAAATGTCAAGCTTATGACCATACAACTTCTCATATGGAGCTACATCATGAATCCATGCTATAGGGGTTCTATTTAGCACATAGACAGCAATCACTACTGCTTCAGCCCAATAACCATTTGGCAAACTCTTCTTATTTAGCATAGCTCTTGCTGATTCCATCAATACCCTATTTTTCCTTTCTGTTACACCATTTTTCTGCGGTGTATAGCTGCAGGTTAACTGTCTTTTGATCCCATGTTTAGCAAGGTACGTGTCAAAGTAATTAGAGACATATTCTCCACCTCCATGTGATCTAAGACATGAAATTTTATAGCTCAACTCATTTTCAGCATGCTTCTTGAAGTCCTTGAATGCATCAAACACATCATCCTTATGTTTCAGTATGTAAAGTTAAGTATACCTCTGCTGAAATCATCAATCAAGGATACATAGTAACGAGCACCACCCAACGAAGCATTATGAGACGTAGCCCATACATCTGAATGTACCAATTGCAAGGGTCGTGAGCTATTCCAGACATGTCTCATAAATGGAAACCGTGCTTGCTTTCCAAAGTGACATGCATCACATACATGTCCAAAGTCATGATACTTGAACTTAGGCAGTCCAAGCACAATCTCCTTCTGCTGCATAGATTTCAGCTTTTGTACATTCACATGGCCAATCCGCTTATGCCATATCTCAACATCCCGTATAGCACCAACATCATGTGTAAACATAGCTGCTTTCAATTTTGGAATTGACGCATCAAGAGTAAAAATTTTGCCATCTCTTCGGCCTCTAGCAATCAATTTGCAGCCATTACCATATTCTTCAACAAAGCATCCATCTCTATAAATCTTACCTCTGCAGATCTGTTCTGCCATCTGTCCAATTGACAAAAGATTATTGGTTATTGTAGGCACATGTAGTACATCATGCAAAATCTTTTTCTTGCCATCATGCATTAACAAAGATACAAATCCTTTATGCTGAATAGTATGCTAGGTGTCATCCCCAGTACAAACATGTCTATGCAAACCTGCAACCATATCATCAAACCATTCTCCATAGGGTGTCATATGATTCGAAGCCCCTGAATCAATGTACCATCTATCATCTCTGTTTGCCTAGACGCATTCTTGGACACATGCTGCATGGCAAACAACCTGTCACCCTGATCATCAAGAACTCTGCTAGATGAAGGGTAATTTCCATGCTGTCTACCCTTGGCTTTCATAAAGGCTTGCTTATTATGACAATATTTGGCTATATGCCCATATCTACCACAATAATGATAGTCCTTGTCCCTGTTGGACTGATCATTTGACTGCCACGATACTCCTCTGCCTCTAGAGAATTCCCTCCTATCTCGAAAACCACTAGATCCATGCTTGCCCTGTATATTCGTGCCATGCCAAGCATTCTACTGTTGTTGTCCATAAGCATTTTGAGTGTCTCCTCGACCTCGAAAAGAGCCACGGCCTCTGCCGCCTCTACCACGTTGGCTAGAGGAAAGAACAATGTCTCTGCTTTGGGACGTACTAGAACCTGTATTCAGCCCAAGCTTAACTTCCTCATGCAGCAGCAAAGCAATCAGCTCATCCCAATCAGGGGATTTAGCTCTCACAGAAATAGATGTATCAAATGCTATATACTCTTTACCAAGTCCTTTTAATGTCACTGCAATCATATCATCCTCAGACACTAAAGATCCAATTGTGGCAAGTTGATCTGCTATGTTCTTGATCTCTTTAGTGTAGGCCTGAATGCTTCTGCCATTCCTAGACATGTTATTGAACCGTTGCTTTAGTTGAATCTTTCTTGCATGTCTTACATTTCCATAATTCTTTATGAGTATGTCCCATGCATCCTTTGGAGAACTGCATCCAGTAATCTATATAACCGTAGCATCTGATATACATAAGGAAAACCAATGTAACACCTTGCATGCTCTCTTAGTCCATAGCTTATGAGCGCTTTTTTGATCATTTGTCGAATTCCTTTCATGTATTTCAGGTTCATCCTCATCACATGTACATAAGTCCTAATAACCTCTGCCAACCAAAAAAAATTTCATACGAAACTTCCATAAAGCCAATTTTTTTGTTGTCCAGCTTTTCCCCCACAATTTGAGTGATATTGTCAGTGCCTTGAGCATTTGCTATAGTTGTATTCAGTGATGTATACAACCTATAAGTATCTGACTCCTTTTCCTACAGTTCAGGACCAATTTCCTACTATTCAGGACAATTTTCTGCAATTCAAGACAGTTTTCTTGACAACCTGCTTGCTATAAATTGTATTCTAACAATGAAAAAACATGGTCAACTGAGCATTAACCAAGCTCAGATTAGTTCAAAACATTCTATGGTAGTGGCAAAACATCATAGAAACCAACTATGTCCATACAAGTATCAATGTTTATACTATATGCAAGTAGCAGTACCAAATATAGCCAGCCCACGGCTATAACCAACAGTATTTTCTCTACTAAAACAAGAGTATTCAAACCTCAAAACAGCCCCAAAACATCTCATTTAGTTACCACTCTATGAAGGAGTTGATACATGTCCAATCGATCAGAATATATTGCATGTATGTCAAGTGAAGATGATAGGTATCCTTTGCTGCAGACAATAACCAGTCAATACCTTGGTATAACCAGCAATAAATCAGTCCAAACTTTGGACTTTTAGCACTCACAATATCCCAAAAAGCATCTACCACTCAAGTGGTATGATCCAAGCATTTGTCAGTAGCAAATAAGCATCACAGATACTTCAACCCTGTAGGTATATTGTTTCCAAATTTAGGATAGCAACCAGTTCACTATTTCCAGCCTACAAATAAGCTCCAAAATTGAGCATTTAACACTCCAATATCATACTCAAATGCATGATAATAAGGGTGTATACATTGTTAGGATGAAAGCCACAAGTGCCCTGGAATCACCTGCTGTTTACTGTAGTAAACAGCCAGTCTGCACACGTTTTTGCTGAATATCTCAAAATCGATGAGGAATTTGAAAAAACTTTATGCTGCAAAGTTTTAGACCACGTGGAAACAGTCAGGTCTCGTGAGCCGTTTCTCCAAAAACCATTTTTGTAGTAAGATATAGCTTCTGAAAAAAAAAAACGAGCTGCAGGCATAGTCTCCTTTGATGACATTTTCTTCAGATCTGATGCTTGATGTCAAAATGGCAACTGCCAAGCCTTCAAGCTTCAGGCATTCAAGCTCTAAAACCATGTTGGAAGAGAGGGAGAGAGACAGAGTGGAGCGGAAGATGAGCCTTAGCTCATTGTTGTTCTTCTTCCATTATTCTTCTATCATACTAACTGAAAGAGACTTACACACATAGGTATGACTAACCAAGACTAAGTGTGGTTAAGCCATTGATTACACCAACTTATTGAATGTCACACATGTGTAAAGCTGTATCCTGGTGACACACATGAAGATAGACTGACTGAAGAGTAACAGGAACTTGATATTCTAACACTAGGGTTTACTATAAAAAGGTAAGAAGTGCTAATGTAGAGAGCTTTTTGACACTTACACTATTTTTCTTGAGATTTCTTGTTCATCACCATCTTGGGGTGAGTACCCAGCTTTGTTTTCTTATATCTTGATTTTAGCTTCCATGGCTATGTTGTGCTTTGGTATAATGGAAGATGTCTATGGCATGGCTATGATTGAAGCATTTCATGTTATTTCTTGTTATTTTCTTACTAGTTCTGTTCATTAGTTTTTCTATTGATTTTCATGGTAGAACAGACCTTCTTTATATTAGTATAAAAGCATTATTTTAGATCTTGTTAGAAGTCATTATCATGCATTAGATTTAGTTGTAGTGACTAGGGAGTGAAAACCACAGTTCAAATTTAGTCACAGGAGTTAGTTCCTTCATAACCGTGGTCAGGCATGGAGATCTATTACAAATTGTGACCAAGATGGAGGTTCTTGGCATGAACCAGTGGATAATGGCAGACTCCAACTAATTTTGGCAGGTCCTGACGAAATTTAGGGCAAGGTGGACAAAACGAAGGCTACAGTCTTAATGGAGACCAAACTTGAGTTACTTTTTTGAAAGATATGGTTTCTTCTCTCTCTCTTCAAGCTTTCTTTTATGGATTCCATGGAAAAAATCCACTCCTACCTTAATTCTATGGCTTCTATCCTCTATAAAGGCATTCCATAACAAGATTCTTCATCTACTAAGCTTGCCTACAAGCACCATTTATGGTGGTTTTTCTTCAACTATGCTACTTGCTGTAGATTTTTCAAAGGCATCAAACCAACACAAGAACTGGTGTCCACAGGGAGACAATTTTAGATGTTGATAAAGGACTGTGGATCTTCAGAGGCACAAAAAGATAGTTTCAGATGTTGATAAAGAACTGAACCATGGGGCTATTGAAAATGGCCACAAATGCAGCGTGCTCTCTTTTTATATATTGTAGTCAGTCAAGGTCCGCCAGCCATCTTCGAGCTACTTGCTAGCAAAGATTAGTCCAAAGGGATGGCCTCCTTGTCCTGGATCTTGGCCTTGACATTGTCAATGGTGTCAAAGCTATCCACCTCCAGACTAATGGTCTTCCCAGTTAAGGTCTTGATGAAGACCTGCATCCTTGTCTTGTTGCTTGAACAATTGAATGGATGGGATCGATGAGAGAACATGCCTCTTAGCACTTGACAGAGAAAACAAAAAATGTCTAAACAAAACAACATAGGCAGGAGAAATAGTCCTTGTCTTGTCACTTGAATGATTGAATGGATGGGATCAATGAGAGAACATGCCTCTTAGCACTCAACAGAGAAAACATGAAATGTCTAAACAAAACAATACAGGTAGGCCGGTCAATTAACTTTTTGCAGTAGTAGCATAAAGAGAGATTTTCACTATCAGATGCAACAGAGAGATCTGGATTGATGATCCGACCCATCCTTTGAATTTTAGGAGCCTTGCTATGTTTCTTACCAGTGGAAGGCATAAAAGTGCAGCATACATAGTGTCTCTACTCACCAAATGTCTTCCATATTTTCAGTCTCTGCTCACCAAATGTCTTCCATATTCCCCGAAGTAGAAAGTACCTTTGTGTATCAATAAACCGGCATGGCCCATCATCAAGACTCCTTACTTCATAGGAAATCCCTACTTGTCATAATCCCCATAATCTTGAATACATAGCTTTTGAACTCCTCAGCAAGAGCATCACCATCCACCTCTTGGGGCAAGCTACTTGCCATAAAAGACCCTCAATTTCTGCTCAACTTCTTTTGTATTGTTTCATTCATAGAGCTGGATCGATTTTTGAACTGGATGGTTAGGCTTGTAAATTGTGAAGAGGTTCGAACACCTTCATAAAAGAGTGGAACAAGAATGTCAATTCATCAAACCCTCTTATCAATCTATTTCTGAAGGATCAATGAGGTTCTCATTGTGAGATGAGCCTACGATCTAAGAAAGAAGTTTTAAGAGAAATCTTCAACCTAGCCATATATGGACAACATAGATCCTCTTTACATTGGGCTACAATCAACAAATCTTGGTTCAATGGAGTACCTATGGAGCTTGAAGGAGAAGAGCATGCTGCAGGGTTGAAATCCAACATGGAGCAAACTTTTAATGAAGAAACTTGGTCAATTTGAGGCTAAATTGAAGCCATTCCATCAAAAGGATTTTTCATCAACAATATTCTTCAATCGAAGTACAAGAGGTATTTTCAAACATCTTTTCATCTCTCTTTAATATCCTATTGTTGACCTTACACAATGGTTAAATTGATAAGAATTTTATCCATATTCTTGAATGTATTACATGATCTTTCCCTAGAGATTTCATAGATGGTAATGATTACCAAACAACTCCAACTTCATTGCCATAACCATAATTTAGCTTCCAAATTTCTCATCTATTTCCCTAACCTTCACAATGCCTTGTTTGATTATTATCTCAAATGTCACGAGAAAATTCGTGCCCAATGGTCAGTGAAGGAAAAAAAAATTGTAAGGTAGTGAGTCACTACTGAAGGTGTTCCCACCTACTCCCATTCAATTTCTGGCCCATTTCACTCAATTCCTACATATCATGAAATAGATACCTATTTTCTTTCAATCCATGCATTTCATGCTATTTTATTTGCATGGTATTGATCTACCATGTCATTTCCCATGAGGAAAAGTCGAGGCCAAGTGAGTTGGTAGGACAATAGTGACGAGGACCTTGAAGGGGATCACCAATCGGCTTGAGAGGGAAATTTGCAAACCCCTCAAGTCATGGATCCCACACGTTTTTCAATTTAGGTGCAAGTATCGACATATACAGTGATGTATTTTGGCCTATAACATGATGTACTTGGAAAATGACTCCATGATGTATTGACAAATGTATGGGCAACATGATATATGGGCAAATGTATGACATCATGAAACACTTGGCAAATATGGATAGAGATATACAAAGCAATATGTATGCTTATTGATGCATTGAAGTACTTCAATTCAGCATTGAAGAATCTTGCAGTAAATGCAAACAGGGATTCATTGTTGCATTACTTTCCTACAATCACAACGGGATTAGTCAACTTGTTTTGGGTATTTGCAGAGATTATTCAGTACTTTTGCAGGATGCAAGGAACTGTAGACAGCCTGAAAGTTGATTACAAAAATTTCTATAATGAACTAATTTCAACATTTGATAAATCTTGGAAAGGAGGCATTCTTAGTTTTGAACAGAGCTAATAAGTTCATCATTTGGATAATTGAAGCTCAAGATACGTGAGTTTTACTGCGGCTATATATTCAGGATAGATCATCAACTATGGCCAAATACAAGAAGAAGGATCCCATTATGGATACTATCAATGAAGGTTTAAGGGATTACCAACATGAAAGAGAGCATGAAGCCTCCCAGGGAGCTATTTACCATGTGAGCCATGATAATGAGGAGGCAGAAATGAGTTCAACTCATGTTGCAGTCAACAATCAAGTGAATGGGGCTGGCACAACTCATGTATCTATAGATGTTAATAACTTCCAGCATCTATCCAATGATATAAGGGAAATGAAGTTGGGCATTGACAAACTTGTGGCTCCCTTAAGCAAGAGAATATTACCTACAATAGTCCCAAATGTTCCAAGCCCTCCCATTGTTGAGGAGCAGCCACCAAGGATCACAACGCCTAAGGTTGTGGGGCGTTATGAGGTTGGAGAACCATCTAGAGCTCAACCATCTCAATTTCAGCCTCATTATCAACCAAAGGTTTGCACAAGCTCTCATGGTCACTCAAGACCCACAAGAGAGGATACATGCTAACTCTAAGCATGATGAAGGCACACATGGGTGTGATCCTTTCTACAAATCTTTCCATGTTCAACTATCAACCCCAAAACCTATTCATGAAGAGAAGTTTTAAGAACAAAAATCATATCATGGTCAAGCAAGTGGGGGCAATATTTCTCATGGGAAGCACCATTATAATGGACATCGTCATGTCAATTCAATTCCAAATTTTTATGGGCAGCAGCAATATGTCAACAATAATCATGCTTACAATTTGTCTTCTAAGCAAAGTCCTCATTCTAACCAGTTTTGGCCTCATCAAATTAGTGGGCAGCAACCACAACTAAAATGCCACAAAAAATATTCTGTCTCCTATGTATGGATATAATCAAGGAGTATATGGACAACCACATGTCATGGGTAATTCCTTCTCTCAGCCACAAGACAATATAATCAGCCACATGGATTTGGAGACCCCCATGAGTAGCAACAACCATATGGTGATGGAACATGGATTGATAATACTCAAAGAAAAAATTCATTTGGTGCAAATACTCATGGGGGCAGCAACATTATAATAGCCAACCTCATCAATTTAAGAGGGAATACAAGGAGAAGATTACCATTTCTAATTTCAAGGGTGATAATCCAACTAAATTAGAAGAATGGTTTGACAAACTTGATATGTATTTCTCGTTGTATCCTAGACCGGAAAATGCTAAGATCAAGTTAGCAGCCCTACACTTGGAGGGATATGCACACACTTGGTGGAGGTACATGTCAAGGATCGATCATGATTTCTTAACATGCAGCCCTACACTTGGTGGAGGTACATGTCAAGGATCGGTCATGATTTCTTGACATGGGAAGCATTAAAGATAGAAATGATCGAAGTATTTGTATCTCCAATAAAAAAAGAGAGGCTAGAAAAGAAGTGGTATGCTCTTGAACAAAGGGGATTATTGGCTAGAGACTATTCTAACAAGTTCCTTAACCTCTCTACATATGTGAATGGAGTATCTGACAATGCCAAGCTAAATAAATACATATTTGGGCTTGAATCTTCTCTATCTTTGGAAGTAGGAGTCACGAAACCTTCTTCCTTACAAGCAGCTATAATGTTGGCTGAAAGGTATGGTCAAAAGTACAAGAATTTTCCATCAAGAATACGGCATTATTTTCACCCAAACCAGACCACTAGGACAGTTGCTAATTTTGGGCAAACAAAGATCAATTTATAGCATGGAGGAAAGCAATCAAATACCTACATTAAGATTCCTTATTTCCTAAAGTTTATGGTTCAAAACATGGCACTAATTTAAGATTTAATGCTGAAAATATATTAGATGGAAAAAGGATTGAAATTAGTGGAAAATTTTTAGCTCCTTTGGTGCAAGGGAAACATGTTTCCAATGACAAGTTGAAGGACATGTACCGAAAGGTTTGTGCTACAAATGTGGAGAGAAATGGTCTCCCAATCATAAGGCAGAATGCAAAGCCAAGAATGTCAAGGCAAGCATGATCTTTGAGGAAGATTTGGATGTTGAAGCAAATGATGGCAATGTGTTTCAGCTTGAGAGCCCATCCACTCTTGAGAAGAGATGCATGACCATGAAGAGAACATCCATGAGGAGTTTTATGATCCCATGGATGGTTTTCCATTTGACCTGGATGGATATTATAGGGATGATCCCGATCTAGATTCTTTAAGGTTATGCTCTATTTCCCATTATGCATGGAATGGTTCTAAAGGGGATAATACCCTACACCCTAGAGGCTACATCAATGGAAGAATGGATCATATTCTTATTGACACCGGGGGTACTCATAGCTTCATAAACACAAAGTCTCTTGATGGGATGAAGTTGAGCATTCAATAAACACCTTGCTCTCTATGGATTCAAGTGGCAAACGGAGCTTATGAGAGTAATAACCAAATTTTCTCTAATGTTCCTATCACTTTATCTTGATCGTGTACCACTTCAGTGAGTCTTATTGCTTTGGAAATGGATCCCATTGATGTGATACTTGGTTGTATCCCAAGAAGATTAAGAGGGAAGTCAATGCTAAGGCATGCATGTTCACTCTTCTCTTGTCTAAGATTGATGAGGATTAGTCCTCTTCAAATAAACCCTCTACACTTCCCAAGGACATGGATCCTTGCCTTTGCAAATTATTGGAAGATTATGATGATCTATTTCAGCCTCCCTCTTCTCTTCCTCCCAAACGTGAAGTGGATCATCCCATTGACTTGCTTCCAAATACCAAGCCTATCAATAAGCCTCCGTATCATCTCTCAAAGAGAAGAAGGCGAGCGCCAAGTAAAGGAATTACTTGAGATGGGTCTCATACAACCAAGTCAATCTCCATTTACTTCACTCGTTCTTTTGGTAAAGAAGAAGGATGGATCATTCCGTGAGTGCATAAATTATCGTGAATTGAATAAGACCACAATCAAGAATAGGTATCCAATACCAAGAATTGATGATCTCTTGGATGAGTTGAAAGATGTCAATGTCTTTTTAAAAATCGATACCTCCAAATATGTATGAAGGAGGGAGATGAATATAAAATAGTGGAGAGCCTCTACAGAAGCAGAGACAGAGCCTCCAGAGGAAGAGGATGAAAATGATGAGGAAGAAAAAGAAGTAGGTTATGGAAGTGCAGATGAAGAAGTTCCTCTGATAGCGGACATCTTATTGATGTCCCTACAGAGACCTCAGAGGAGGCTGAGGATCTTAGGGTGTTGGATGGAATGACCATGGTTCCATTTGGGTTGACCAATGGACCACAAAGTATGCAGAATCTACATAAGCAATGGATCAAAGGTATAAATATTAAGTTCACCAGTGGCTCGTGTCGCCTTGACTACTCATTCAGGAGAAAAGATGATGATGATGCCCCTTGTCAACAGAAGCCAGAGTCATCAAAGCCACGGCTTATAGAAGGTCCGTGCTATGTGACATTCCTAGACACATCCTCTGAAGATGAATCCCTAAGTCCAAAAGAAATCACCAGTCACACAGAAGTAAACAAAGCTCTGATACCCTTCTAGCAATCTCAATAGATAAATGAGTCATTTGTTCAGAAGGAGGACACTGGTTCTAGTGGAATATCACAGACGATGACACTACGCCCTTGAAGGAGTCAGACCTCTATCCAGAAGCAATCTGTGGGACATTTATCCACGAAGTGGAAGGTGAAAGGCAAGTGACGTTCCTGATATAGTACTGAACATCACTTGAAAGTGGGTCTCAATCTTCCAGAAGAAGAACTACTGGTCTAGCGAGATCTACTAAAGGAGAACTTAGACGTGTTTTCTTGGTCTAGCGAGATCTACTAAAGGAGAACCTAAAGGGGATTGACCCTACATTTTGTCAGCACCACATTGATCTAGAGCCTGATGCTAAAATTGTGAGGCAGAGGCAAAGGTATATGAATCCTAATTATTCAGCTTTGGTAAAGACTGAATTATTGAAGCTTCTTGAAGCCGAGTTCATTTATCCCGTGGCTAACAGTGAATGGGTTTTGCCCATTGTGGCTGTACCTAAGAAGAACAGAAACTTCGAATATGTGTGGATTTTTGAAAGCTGAACTCCAAGACAAAGAAGGATAATTTTCCCATCCCTTTCACAGACCAACTATTGGACACAGTGGTAGGACATGAGCTCTATTCCCTCTTGGATGGATTCAGCATATATAATCAAGTCCAAATTGTAGAAGAGGACTAATTCAAAACAACCTTCACAACAGAATGGGGAACCTATGCTTAGAGAGTGATGCCGTTTGGGTTGTGTAATGCTCCTACTACCTTCCAATGAGTAATGATGGCTGCCTTCCAAAACCATCTGCATGATTTCATTGAGGTGTATCTCAATGAGTTCTGTGTCTATAGCTTAATAAGTGAGTATTGGGGACACCTAGAGCAATGTTTTGACAGATGCCGAGAGTATGGGATTTCTCTCAACCCTGACAAATGTGTTTTTGGAGTCTCATTAGGAGTTCTTCTGGGCCATATTGTCTCTACACAAGGGATTGCAACAGACCCACAGAGATTGAGAAGATTGCTGCCTTGACAGCATCAATAAACCTCAAGCAATTGAGAGGGTTTCTTGGCCATGTGGGCTACTATAGAAGATTTATTGCACATTTTGCAACCAAGGCAACCCCTCTGCACAAGCTCCTAAGGAAAGATGTGGATTTCCTTTGGACTGATGATTGCAAAGAAGCCTTTAATACCCTAAAATAGTGCCTCATCAGAGCACCCATCCTGTAGCCTTCTGATTGGACAAAGGAGTTCCATGTGCACATAGATGCATCAGTTGAAGGGCTAGGTGCTGTCCCATGTCAAAAGGGCCCTTCTAAATTAGATCAACCAATCTATTATGCAAGTCAGAAAGTAACCGACCGAGAGTGGAACTACACAGTGGTAGAGAAAGCTTGAGTGCTTGTTAATGGTGTTTGCATTGGAGAAGTTTCGACACTATCTATTGTCAATGCATTTCAAGTTCTTGTTAGATATGCTCAATGCCCCACCCTCATAAGGTGCCACCAATGATCCATGGTGCTCAAAGTTGTAAGGCCCCCATTATGAGGAAAAGTCATATGTGAGCCGGACATTGGTTGAGTCTTGACTTGTATGCCAGATGAGATCTGTGTGACCAGATGGAAAAAAGGTGACCGTTGTGGGTCTAATCTTTGGGTTAGATAGAGTAGTTAAGCTGGTAGCAACTCGAGGCACATTGCATCGAGTTGCGGGGTAAGAGAGTTATCAGGGGCCCTAGCCAATAGTAAAGGGAATATTCCCTGGCCAACTGTCAAGATTGTGGGAGAGAAGGAAGGAGTCTCGCTTGAAGCTTTCTTGCTTGCACAATGGGGGAAGACACACAAGGGTGGAGGCTGAAAACAGTTTTCCTCTTCTTAGTTGTGTAAGCCAAAAAAACTCAAGTACAAAGAAAATAGAAGAACCCTCTATATGGGTCTCAAACCAAACTCAACTAACTAAGGTGGCATACTAACTGAGCCACGAACTAGAGTAGATAAGGATAGCTATCATGTAGCTATTATTCATGGGCGGTGTACCAACCGCATCTGCAACTAACACGTCGGTGACATAAATGCACAACGGTCACCCTGGCGTATCACGAGTGGAGCTCGATATCTCAACACTCCCCCTCGAGCTCAATCCCAATTCCTGCACACCAAGCAGGTCTCTGAACTTGCGCAACTTCTCTGCGCCCAATGCCTTCGTGAATATGTCAGCTACTTGATCCTCTGTGCTGACATAAACTAGATCAATAAGACCTAGTAAAACCCTCTCTCGCACATAGTGATAATGCACCTCAATGTGCTTTGTTCTAGCATGATAGACTGGGTTATTTGCCAAGTGTATACTACTCATGTTGTCACAATAAATGACAACTGGCCCATCTGTAGACTGATGCATATCATAAAGTAGCTTATGCAACCAAGCTACCTCACATGCAGCCATTGCTGCACCCCTGTACTCAGCCTCTGTGCTCGACAAGGCAACTGTAGGCTGTTTCTTGCTGCTCCAAGTGACTGCAGCACTCCCAAAAGAGAATACATATCCACTGGTAGATCGTCTATCAGAAATACTACCAGCCCAATCAGCATCAGTGTATCCATGCAACTGTATCTGAACCCCAGTCTCATAAAATAGTCCACACTGCAATGTGGACTTCACATACCTAAGTATGCGTCTAGCCGCATCCAAATGTGGTTTCCTTGGAGCCTGCATAAACTGACTTACCAATCCAACAGCATAGCTCAAATCTGGCCTGGTAATAGTCATATAAATCAAACTTCCTACTATGCGTCTGTACATAGTAGGGTCTTCTAGAAGCTCACCTGCATCTGTGCTCAGCTTCACATTTTGCTCCAAAGGAACTGAAATAGGCTTACAGCCTGTCATCCCATATTTGGACAGCATGTCCAATCCATACTGCCTCTGCAATAGCTGTATCCCACTTGGTGATCTAATCACCTCAATGCCCAAGAAATAACGCAGCTCTCCCAAATCCTTCATCTCAAACTTCTGCTTCAATAGCATTTTCACATGAAGGATATCTTCATCACTGTCACCTGTCATAATCAAATCATCAACATAAATGACAAGCAGCATAATACCTTTCTCTGTTTTTCTCACATAAAGTGAGAAATCTGCCTTGGAAATCTGAAAGCCAATAGTGACAAGATACTGTCCTATCTTGTCAGACCATGCTCTAGGTGCTTGCTTCAAGCCATACAAGGCTTTCTTCAACCTGCAAACAAACTCAGGATGAACAGCATGCACATAACCTGGTGGCTGCTCCATATAGACCTCTTCTTGCAAATCACCATGCAAGAAGGCATTCTTTACATCCATCTGATGTAAAGACCATCCCTTTGATGCAGCCATAGCAATGACTGCTCTTACGGTTGCCATCCTTGCAACCGGACTAAATGTTTCTTCATAGTCAATGCCATATGTTTGTGCATACCCCTTGACTACTAATCTTGCCTTGTATCTGTTCACAGAACCATCAGCATTGTGCTTCACCTTATAAACCCACTTACAGCCAATTGCATTCTTACCTTTAGGCAAAGGTACTAACTCCCATGTAGCATTTGCTTCCAAGGCATCCATTTCTTCATCCATGGCTTTCTCCCATTTTTCTTTTCCCATGGCTTGCTCAAAAGAAGTGGGTTCTGGTTCCTGTATCACCTTGACCATATATGCATAGTGAATGGCTGTAAATCCATCATATTTCAGCCTATCCACAGGATACCTAGCTCTCGTAGACCTGCGCAAAGTAGGTTCACTCCCAGGTGCTCTCAAAACATCCCTGGTCTTCCTTACTCCAGGTGTAACAATAGAAGGAATACCCAACTCATCATCAATGCTCTGCTCTGAGCCACTGGATTCACCATCCACATAAGAGTGACCTACATTCACATCAAACATGGGCTGATCAACTTTCTCTTTTCCTTTTCGTGATACCTGCATACCACTATCTGCATTGCTTTGAGAAGAATCTCCTGATCTCAATCTGCCTGTCCATGGCGAAGAATGTGAACCACTGCTAGAGGACGCTCCAGGTCCACTAATATTTTGTGACTGCTGCTGTGAATTTTGTGCAGCATTACCATTTTGTGCATCTACATCATCAATCACATTTACTGGTTTATACCAGCTACTCATCTCATCAAAAACAACATCTCTGCTCACTGTAAACTTACGAGTAGAAGGGTTATAGCATCTATACCCTTTTTGCTGCAGAGAGTAACCAATAAAGATGCACTTCTCAGCTTTTGGATCCAACTTGGATCTCAACTCATCTGGCACATGTACATAGGCAATGCAACCAAAAATTTTCAAATGAGAAATATCTGGTTTCCTACCAGTATACCTCTCCTCTGGAGTCATTCCATGTATTGCTGCAGTGGGAGTCCTGTTCATTATGTAGACTGCTGTAGCAACTGCTTCAGCCCAATAAAAATCTGGCAAGTCTTTTTCATTGAGCATGGCACGAGATACCTCTCCAATATGCCTGTTTTTCCTTTCTGCAATTCCATTTTGTTGTGGGGTATAACTGCATGAATATTGCTGCTTTATGCCATGCTCCCGCAAGAACTTTGCAAACTCATTTGAGAGGTACTCTCCCCCTCCATCTGACCTCAGGCATTTTATTTGCAGACCTGTTTCTTTTTCAGCCATAGCTTTAAGGGTTTTGAAATGCCCAAAAACTTCACTTTTCTTTTTCATAAAATACACCCAAACTTTTCTGCTATAGTCATCAATAAAAGTGACAAAATAATGACAGCCTCCAAGAGATGCAGCTTTAGTAGTCCACACATCAGAGTGGATTAATTCCAATGGCTTCTCACTCTCTTGAACATGTCTAGGAAATGGTTTCCTTGCATGTTTTCCAAACTGACAGGCTTCACATACCTTATGCATTTCTGCAACCTTGAATTTGGGCAATCCTGCAACAATATTTTGGGCCTGCATTGATTTAAGTCGCTGTACATTAACATGACCAATGCGTTTATGCCAGATATCAATATCTGCAACTACACCGGTCCCATGTGCAAACATTGCTGCACTCAATTCAGACATGTCTGCATCCAATGTAAACATTCTGCCCTTCTTCTTTCCTTTTGCTATCAAGCGACCTTTATTTTTCATATCCTCAACAAAGCATCCATGAGGATTAAATCTGACCTGCAAGCCCTGTTCAACCATTTGACCAACTGAAACCAGATTCTTGGTGATATTCGGGACATGAAATACATCGGACAGGTATTTCTTTTTCCCACCCTGCATAGACAAGGGAATTTTTCCAATCTGCACAATAGGATGTGCAGTATCATCACCAGTCTCCACAAATCCTGGTTTTTCCATTTTCTTTGCATCCTCCATCCATTCTGCATGACCTGTCATGTGGTTTGATGCACCTGAGTCAACATACCATACATCATTGCTTTCTTTTGCACTTGTCATAGAATTGTTCATGTGCTGCACCATGAACAAATGCTCATTTCTGTCATCACCCTGTCTACTAGAAGATGCATAATTCCCTTGTTGCAGTTTTCCATTCATGATGTCATTCTGCTTTTTATAGCAGTCTTTAGCCATATGACCCATTTTACCACAGTAGTAGCATTCAACATTACTGTTTGCATTTTGGCCTCTTTGCCATCCACCACGACCTCTTTGGCTCCCCCTGCCTCTAGAGTTACCACGTCCTCCTCCATAGGACTGGTTTTCTTGAGTTTGCTGCATATTCTGATTTCTGCCACGGCCTCCAAATCGGCCTCCTCTACCTCTGCCTCTACCTCTTCCAGCATTTGAGTAGAAGACAGCTTCTTTTGAAGTTCCTCCTGAAGAAGATGCACCACCATTTCTCTGTTCCTCAGAAATTAGAAGAGCAATCAACTCCTCAAAATCAGGAAATCTTTCACGAACTGAAATGGATGTCCGAAACTGTGCATAATCCTTTCCTAGACCATTCAAGGTCACGGAAACTAAATCATCATCTTCCACTGGCGACCCAATGGAAGCAAGTGCATCTGCAATCTTCTTCACCTTCATGTGGTAGTCATTGATGCTCATACTTTCTCTTTGCACATTATGCAACTCTTGCTTGAGCTGCATTTTCCTGGCTTGCGTATTTGTGCTATACATTTTTGACAAAGTATCCCATGCCTCCTTTGGCGTACTTGCATCCTGAATATGCACAATCATAGAGTCTGAAATACTGATAGACAGCCAATACATAACTTTCCTGGCTCTCTCATGCCATGTTTTAAATGCCTGCATTTGTTGTTGATTGGGAACATCAGGAAGAACTGGTTCTTCTTCATTTCCTGCAACAAATTCCCAATATCCTTTTCCCATAAGGAAATTCGTCATTCTAAACTTCCATGCCTGGAAGTTGTTCTTGTCAAGCTTTTCAGTGACAATCTGTGAAAGAGAATTAGATGCCATTACAGAAGACTGCAAAAAATTCTGTCACTGCAAAAACCACAGCTTCAGCCTCACAAGGGCAAATCTGCAAAACTGGCGAAAGTGGTATTTGACCACACAGTCACTTCCTAGTGACGATTTTGCATAAGCAGGAACCAAGGATGATTCTGAAACTCCCAATGTCTCTGCGCACAAGCATACGATGCAATTTCTACAGTAACTTTTCACCGACCTGTAGAACAGTGGTCGCACAGCATAAAACTGAGCCTTTTCTTGAGTGCGTGCAGAAAACTTCCGTCTGCAAAACAGGCCCCGAAATGGCCTCAAATCAAAAAAACAAGGTCGCCAAGGGCTAAAGCCCTCTCCCGCAGCATATACTGCCCTCTTGCTTCACCGCGAAGGGCGTCTCAACCTGAGACAATGCACTCCTGCAATTTCCGGCTGTGCTACCTGCAGAGATCTGCTCCCAAAACAGGAAATGAAAGCAACACTGCTCCTCTTACCAGACCACCGCGAGCTTGGCTTGCTTTCTTGAGCTCCTTACCACGAACAAGGCTCTGATACCATGTCAAGATTGTGGGAGAGAAGGAAGGAGTCTCGCTTGAAGCTTTCTTGCTTGCACAATGGGGGAAGACACACAAGGGTGGAGGCTGAAAATAGTTTTCCTCTTCTTAGTTGTGTAAGCCAAAAAAACTCAAGTACAAAGAAAATAGAAGAACCCTCTATATGGGTCTCAAACCAAACTCAACTAACTAAGGTGGCATACTAACTGAGCCACGAACTAGAGTAGATAAGGATAGCTATCATGTAGCTATTATTCATGGGCGGTGTACCAACCGCATCTGCAACTAACACGTCGGTGACATAAATGCACAACGGTCACCCTGGCGTATCACGAGTGGAGCTCGATATCTCAACACCAACTAGTGGAGGTGCATATGGAAGGTCATCCATCATGACCCCCTTCACAAGCTATAAAAGCTAAACCCCTTCACAGCCATCAAGTATCTATCTTTCACCCAGTCAGAGTTGTTCCAGCTAGCCTTAAGCTCTTCACCTATCTTCTGTCTAGATCGCCATCTAAGCTTCACGGTGGAAGTGCACGGGTGGACATAGCTATCTTTGTATTAGTTGTTTGGAGATAAAGAAATTGTTTTATTCTCCTCTTACATATTGTGTACTCTCTATCTCTTTCTTAGATTCTGTTCGTTGCGCCGTGTAATTTTTTACATGGTATTAGAGCCCAAGGGGCTCTAGGGATCGAAGAGTGCGCAAGAGGCAAAGGCTTCAACAGCAAAGAGGAATGATGTCATCTTTCGAAAGCAGTTCTGGCGCATCAGGGAGTGGTGCAAGAGGTAGTGGTGCTGTACCAGCTATTCAAACATTGAGGATTCGTCTACCAACCTTCAACGAAGGCAAGTTAGATGGTACAAACTACACCTTGTGGAAATTGAAAATTACAACTATCCTTGATTCTTATGAGCTTTTGGAGACTGTGCTGGGGACTGACACAAAATCATAGCCTACCCCTGACCCATCAAATTCTAGTGTGATGATTCCTCCGAATGCAGATCTTCTATGAGCTTGGAAATGAAGGAATGCAGATGCATTGTGTATCTTAGTTACAAGCTATTTTGACAATGTTCTGACTTTGATTCAGCATACAACCAAAGCATTAGAGGCTTGGAATGTACTGAGGAGTCAGTATGAAACACGAAACCAAACAAGGATTCAAAACTTGGAGAATCAACTAGCAGTGGAAAAGTTTGCTGAAGGAGAGATGGTTGAAGCATTCATCACTCGAATTAAGAATTTGCGCGACCAGATGGCTGGCGCTGAGATACAAAAGATTAGCGAAGAACTAGCTCGGAGGTGTCTTCAGATTTGTCCATAAAAGTTTGATGGACTAGTAACTACCCTTAATACTTAGGTGAGGCCTCAAGCTTTGACTTTTGAGGAGTTTTGTGCATTATTGATGGAGGAGGAGTTGACACTGAAAGCCCGAGAAGGAAGCACCAATGGAGATGTTGCATTCTCTGCCAATGCAAAAGGCAAAGGTGGTTCCTCCACCAAAAATGATGGGGACAAAAAAAAAGAAGGGCGGTAAGAAGAAGTTTCAAGGAGAGTGCTTCTACTGCAAGAAGAAAGGGCATGCAATCGCAGATTGTTGTGTCAAGAAGGCAGATGAAAAGAATGGTACCCTTAAAAGTAAAGGGAAAGAGACAGCCAATATGGCTGAAGCAGAGTTGGAGTTATTCATGGCGACCATTGAGGAAGTGTACACCTCGGCGCAAGAAGAATCTACCACTGACTCATGGGTGTTGGATAGTGGGGCCTCTCGTCACATGACCAACAAGAAAGGTCTATATAGTTCTATGCAGCCTCTACAAGAATCCATCACTGTGACCGTTGGAAATGATGCAAAATGCCTTGCTGCGAGCACATGTACTATTTCTTTTGTTGCTGCAAATGGTGAAGTCAAAAAGCTTTCATATGTGTTGTATGTTCCTGAAATTAGGAGAAATCTATTATCAGTTGTTGCTGCCATAACTGATCTTGGTCATGAAGTGAGGTTTAAGAAGACAGGTGCAGAAATTCTTGACAGTGCTGGGTAAAATTGTTGGAAAAGGAGAAAGAAAGAACAACCTGTATGAGCTAAGTGGTCTTACAACCACCACTGGAGTGGGCACAAGTAAGCTTTGGCATGAAAGGTTTGGACACATTAGATTTACAGTGTTGAAGGAGATGCAAAAGCAAGGTATGGTTGCTCACCTACCTACAGTGATTGAATTGAAGGAACCATGTGAAGCTTGTATGATGGGCAAGCAACAGAGAAAGGCATTTCCACAGGAAAGCAAGAATAGAGCACAGGCTCCTCTAGAGTTGGTGCATGTTGACTTATGCAGTAAGATGCCTACACAGGCCTTAGGGGGATCTTCTTATTTTATGTTGATTGTCGACGACTATAGTAGGAAGATGTGGGTGTACTTTCTTCGTGATAAGGCTCAAGATTTTGGTAAGTTTAAAGAATGGCTAAAACTTGTTGAGAATGAAACAGGGAAAAGTGTGAAGAAATTTACAATAGATGGTAGTGGTGAGTTCAACTTAAAGGAGTTTGAAGACTTTTGCAAGAGCAAAGGGATCAAGCGTCAATTGACGACACCTCACACACCTCAGTAGAACGGTGTTGTGAAACACATGAATCACACCATTATGGAGATGGTAAGATGCACGCTAAAGGGCAAGGGATTTCCTAACCATTTTTGGGTTGAAGTTGTTAATACTGTAGTCTACATTCTAAATCGGAGCTACACAAAGGCTCTCAAGGGAAAAACACCTCATGAGGCTTACACTGGTAAGAAACCATCTATCTCACATTTCAGAATTTTTGGATGTGAATGTTATGCACATGTTCCAGATGAGAAGAGAAACAAGTTAAAACAAAAAAGTAGAAAATGTATCTTCTTGGGTTATAGTGATGAGCAGAAGGCTTACAAATTATATGACCAAGAGGCAAAGAAGATCATTGTGAGCCGTGATGTGGTGTTCAAGGAGGAGCTGGATAGAGTTGAGGAGGAGAAGGAAAGTTCTTCCACTTTATCCTCAAGTGAAGAAGTAGTCCACTATGAACTTGTCCCGAGAGCTGTCCCTATCCTTAAGGAGGAGGAAGCATCATCTTCAGATGATGAGGAAAAATTTCACCAACCTGACATAACCCCACCGGAAAAGCCATTGCCGCGTTGGGTGAAGCAGCTCTATGACGACAATAATCCTATGCCTACATCTGTTGAGGAGAAGGCAGACGGACCAAGGAGGTCTTAGAGAATAAAGGAGCAAAGGAGGGCTTCTGCTCACATAGTCAATATGGCCTTGATGGCTGAGATTATGAGAGAAGTAAAGGAGCCAACTAACTTGGAAGAAACACTTGTAGATCTAGCATGGAAGGCAGCTATGCAAGCCGAGTATGATAGGATAATGAAGAATGACACTTGGGAGCTAGTGGATCGACCAACAAAGCAAAAGATTATTGGCACCAAGTGGATCTGGAAGGTAAAGTACAAGGCTGATGGTACCTTAGAAAAGTACAAAGCCAAACTGGTTGCCCAGGGATTTTCACAGGTTGAAGGGTTTGATTTTCAAGAGTCATTTGCCCCAACTACTAGAATGACCACTATTCAAACAGTACTTGCAGTGGCCGCCCACAAGCAGTGGCCAGTTTACCAAATGGATGTTAAATTAGATTTCTTAAATGGTGACCTCAAGGAAGAGGTGTACGTGGCTTAGCCACCAAGGTTTGAGGCCCCTCATTCTGAGAACAAAGTGTGTAAGCTGAAAAAGGCATTGTATGGGCTAAAAGAAGCCCCCAGAGCATGGTACCAGCGGATAGATAAGTTTTTTTAAAGCTTAAACTTCAAAAGATGTGCTAGATGCTAACTTGTATGTTTACAGGGATAGTAAAAAGTTTGTAGTGATTGTCCTATATGTGGATGACCTTCTTATTACAAGTGACTATGAAGATATGATCAATCAAAATCGAAAGGCTTTGAGTTCTGAGTTTGAAATGACAGACTTAGGCTTACTGCACTATTGTTTGGGGATTGAAGTCTGGCAAGAGCCAGGAAGGATCTTCATCTCTCAAAAGAAGTATGCATGGGAGATCTTGAAGGCGTTTGGCATGACCGAGTGCAAGGAGATAGCTACACCTATGGAGGTGAATACAAAGTTATCCATTGAGGATACATCAGCACTAGTAGACATTGGGAGGTACGGGAGGTTGGTTGGCAGTTTGATCTACTTGTGTAACACCAGACCCAATATCAGTTTTGCTGTTGGTGTTTTGAGAAGGTTTTCAAACAAATCTCATGAGAATCATTGGAAATCTGGGATGTAGGTGCTCAAATACTTGAAGGAAACTCTTGACTATGGTATCACATACAGTTTCAGAACTTCTCTTATGGGGAATTGTGACTCAAATTGGGCAGGAGACAGTGATTCCAGGAAGTCTGTTTCTGGTTATTGTTTCTCTTTAGGTTCATGAATTTTCTCTTGGATTAGTAAGAAGCAGCCAATAGTGGCATTGTCTTCTACTGAAGCAGAGTACAAGGCAGCTTGCTTTGCTGCATGATGAAGAACCAACTGTGCTGAGATGTGACAATCAGAGTTGCATCGCCATTGCCAAAAATCTAGTGTTTCATTCGCGCACCAAACATATAGAGATCCAGTATCACTATGTGTGTGATTTAATCGAGGATCAGATAGTGGAAATGTCTACTATCCAATAGAGGAGAATGGAGCAGATATCTTCATCAAAGCACTTACGAAGGATCTACTTCAAGTTCATCTTCAGAGACTTGGCATTGGGCCGAGGATATAGTTCACCTGCGGGTGGACATTAAGGGAGGGGAGGGTGTTAGATATGCTCAATGCTCCACCCTCATAAGGTGCCACCAATGATCCATGGTGCTCAAAGTTGTAAGGCCCCCATTATGAGGAGAAGCCATATGTGAGCCCAGACATTGGTTGAGTCCTGACTTGTATGTTAGATGAGGTCTATGTGACGGGATGGCAAAAATGTGACCGTTGTGGGTCTAATCTTTGGGTTAGACAGAGTAATTAAGTTGGTAGCAACTCAAGGCACATTGCATCGAGTTGCGGGGTAAGAGAGTTATCAGGGGCCCTAGCCAATGGTAAAGGGAATATTCCATAGAATATTCCTTGGCCAACTTCTAGTGGAGGTGCATATGGAAGGTCAACAGACACATGGGCACATGGAAGGTCAATAGACACAGGTGCATATGGAAGGTCATCCATCATGACCCCCTTCACAAGCTATAAAAGCTAAACCCCTTCATAGCCATCAATTATCTATCTTTCACCCTGTTAGAGTTGTTCCAAGTAGCCTTAAGCTCTTCACCTATCTTTTGTCTAGATCGCCATCTAAGCTTTAGTGGAAGCGCACGGGTGGACAGAGCCATCTTTGTATCATTTGTTTGGAGATAAAGAAATTTTGTTATTCTCCTCTTATCTGTTGTGTACTCTCTATCTCTTTCTCAGATTCTGTTTGCTGCGTCGTGTAATTTTTTGTAGTTCTATGTGGACCATGAAGCCATGTCCTTCCTGATGAACAAAGGTGATGTCAAAGGATGAATGATGAGATGGTTGCTCCTATTCCAGGAGTTTGATTTTGAAGTGGTCACTAAGCCTGGCCATTCCCATGTCCTAGCCGATCATCTGTCGTCACGGATCTCTCAAACTGCAGAAGAGGAACATGATGATCCAGACCTTCCTGATGCTTACTTGTTTCTAGTTGACACAGTTACTCCATGGTATGCAGACATAGCCAACCTCCTGGCAACTCAACAGCATCCTCCTGGCATCTCAAGCCGTGAGAAGAAGAAGCTTCTGTTAGAATCAACCCCCTATACCTTGCTAGGTGGTGCACTGTACAAGAGAGGCAAAGATGAAGTATTGTGAAGATGTGTTGAAGGAAATGAAATCCGCATAGTATTGAAAGCATGCCATGATGAACCATGTGGTGGACACTTTGCAGGAGAAGCAACAACCAGGAAGGCTCTGTTAGCGGGATATTGGTGGCCGACCCTCCACAAGGATGCATATGACTACTACAAGAGATGCAATGCTTGTCAGCGAATGGGGAAACCCACCAAGACCAATGCCATGCCATTGCAACCTATTCTTCCCCTAAATCCATTCGAGAAGTGGGGGATTGGTTTCGTGGGTCCCATCGATCCACCTACCAGACGGAAGCATAATAGATACATCTTGATATGTACGGATTATGTCACAAAGTGGTGTGAAGCTAAAGCTGTGAAGCGGGATGATGGTAACATCATAGCCCTATTCATGTACGAGAATATTATCACCTGTTTTGGCAATCCCCTCGAGCTGGTAAGCGATAGAGGTACTCATTTCCTTAACAAGATCATGGAAGAGTTGACGGAACTGTATAAGATCCACCATCACAAGTTCGTCCCCTATTACCCCTAGAGCCAATGGTCAAGTTGAAGTCACCAATCGCATCCTTTACTCAATCCTGACAAAAACGATTGCCGCACATCATCGCAATTGGGATGATAAACTTACAGAGGCCCTCTCGGTATATAGAACCTCTTATAAGGTAGCTAAAGGACAAACTCCTTTCCAATTGGTGTATGGCATAGAAGCTCTCTTCCTTGTTGAGCTGGAGTTACCCTCTTTGCGAGTGGCAGTTAAAGAACACCTCAGAGATGATGAGTCCCTCCAGCGCCACCTGCTGCATTTGAAATGTTTGGATGAGATTCGACGGATGGCCCTACAGTGCATGGAAACCACTCAAGCGCGACGCAAGGCCTATCATGACAGCTTCATCAAGCACAAGGAGTTCAAAGAAGGTGATCTTGTCCTGGCCTATGATTCACAATTTGGGAAGTTTCTTGGCAAGCTTCAACAACCTTGGATGGGTCTCTATAAGATACTTGCTGTCAATCCTAATGGCTCTATCCAAGTGCAGGCCATTGATGCCTCTGATGATCTCTTTCTGATCAATGGCTATCGCCTGAAGAAATACTTCCCTCCCTAGGGATCCTAGCAATCACAGTTGATGCACCCTTTTCTTTGTGGGCGTCGCACTGCCCTTCTCCTTGTACTTCTGATAGCCCTTATGATCTTCCTCATGAGGCGGTCTCATTCTGCTAGCCCCTCCTAGACACCTGCCATCCTTACTATGTTATCCTCTCGTCTGATCCAACAGTGGTAATGTGGATGGTCCTGCCACATGGTATTTCTACCATACTCTTTATTAAAAGAAAAAAATAATAAGAAAAAAAAACTATTATCGGAGAAAAGGAAGTGATTCCCTATCGTAGCGGGCCTCGTTCCAAGAAAAGGTGGCAAACACCTTGGGCGAGAAGCTGGTTGTGGAAAAGGTGGTAACACCCAATAGTCCAGAAAGTTTATCCATCAGTTGACATCTCTAGGACCTAGTTCCGAAGCTGTCTCCCTTGGTGCGTTGTGTCCTGGGCCTCTTTGTTGACGGTCTTCTAGCAGATGACATGTTCTATATCCGATACACAGTTCCAATCTGTTGGCTACCTCCCTGGGTATGCCTCTTCATCAATAGATGGCACAACCTTCATCGACAACCCCCTAAGTGATGTGAGCTTTCATCCTAACCAGATGGGGATGTGAGTATGGTCTGCCCTCTATATCTATCAGTGAGCGTAAGACAAAGGGTGGGGTGAGTGACCAGTCTTTTCCCTTCAATTCAAATGAGAGGTGTGATGTGTGAATGGAGCATTGCATGCATGGGATGGGCCTCTCAATGCACAAAGCATGATCTATTTCTGTGCACTGCACTATAAGGCTCCCCGGCCTTCCTTCTCGTACCGTATGCTGGCACAAGGTGGGATGCATAGTTGTACCATCAATTGCGCACAAGGCATACAACAATTTTGTACAAGTGAATGTGAGGATTACATCAATGGGTGTAAGGAATGGACTGCCCTCTATATCTTTCAATAGAGTATGAGACATAGGGTGGACTAAGTGTGACTAGTGTTTCTCCTCAATCAATTCCGAGAGGTGAGATTGAGGGACGTTATGACAATTGGAGTCAGGTACGTTTCCATTTCCCTTTACACACACGGGATGGGTCTCTGCCACCATCACCAGCCATGCCACCCTATTCTGTACACTGCATGATAAGGTTCCCTATCCTTCCTGTGTGCACCTATGCCAGATGGGTGGAACACACGAATGCACCATCAATTGTGCACACTAGCATACTCCCTCCCAATCACTTTCCCCTTTTTTAGTTCTACAACGGTCGCGAGTTATGGGATTTCATGCTTATTCATTGAGCAATGTACGTTATGGGGTGAGTGACTGTTCTATCATCCTCCTGAGTGCCTGTGAGCTGCGAGTTCTATTCTTTGTCATTGATATTTGAATCAATGGACTTTATCAACAAAGCTACCTCCCTGGGTGCTGTTGCATGGTCCCTGCCATGTTGGATGTATTCTGTGGCGCGCCCTGGTCCCTCCTGCCACCCGACGACGGCTTCAATCTTCCTGCATCAACGATGTAACGTGTCCACTCATCCACTTGTGGGACACGTCTTAGCAGCCCATCGGGAGGGGAGTCTAGAAAGTGGGCACTTGCAAGGAATGTCACAGGGTTTGCAATCTAGGTCTTCCTGAGTCTGCCCCAAAGCGGAAGTATCCGGCCGTTCCCACTTAGGACCGACCTGAAGTCAGGGTTTCTTTCCTATCAGCCAAGTCTTTAGGAAATAGCTAGCGTTGAACTCCAGATGAACCACTTTGCGTAGGAACAACAGAGTTGAAGCGGATTTATACTGCACTTGGTTCATGGAGAATAGGAAACGAGAGGGATGCAAAGCTCAACCTCTCTGCCCATAAGGCATAGTCCCATTCCGCTCCCCTAAAACAGCATAAATCGGGATTCTAACTCTACTGACTCTAGGTCTTCACAGTTTTGTTATTACATCTTTTGAGAAAAGCTCCCAGCTAATCGGGACCACCCTTCCGTAGGACGACCCAAGTCACATCCACCGCACTTTCCTCGATATCTTTAGTTGTCTAATTAGGTTCTACCACATTTATGTGCGACATTTAAAATCAGCTTCATTAATTAAGCCTTTTAGGGCATAGAGTTCGTTCACGTAATTCACAACACATGCACAAAAACAAAACAAGCAGTCCTTTTATCAAACAAGTTCCTTAACTTATCTTTAAGTTAATCTTTGTCCCCTGCCCATACAAGAGAATTATGTATCCCTTCTATCCAACAGAAGTACCCGATCCAAATCACATGGCACCGAAATTTCCATCCTTTATCTAGAATAGGATCTTCCAACGTCCCAGACATTGGGCTCCAGGGATCTCAACTCCATTCTGGACAGGCAAGGGGTGTCCAGAGCTCCACCTGACCCACAAGCGGTCTAGGAGTGAGATGCCATTTCCGTGGTTGGCCTTTTTACCACTCGACCATCAGCCTGTGAATCGAGCAGTGCCCTCTCGGGATAATCCGTGATGTGATCTTGGAGATGATCCACGCGTGCAAAATATCCTTCCTTGATTAATCCAATTAAAATTCAAGCACAATCAAAGCAATCAGCCCTAACATCATCTTCTAGAAAAACATTCCTTTATTCCCATGGTAACTTGTCATTACAGACCCCTGCCATTCATTTGCCATCAACACAAGCCTTGGAATATTTATCCAAATCACAATGCAACAATCCCTTGATTGAAAGAAAAACATTTAGGGTGTTGTTCAGTCAACCAACAAAACTAGTTGTATTTTTCCCAAACAATACAATAATAGACGCGATAATAATTCCATCGCATATTCACTCTCCCCCTTGGAGCCAAAGAGTAGAATTTACTTAATATTCCCTCCTTTAGCCTAAGGCATATGCTAAAGGTTCCAAGACTATACATGACGTAAGTCCTATCATTCCAATGCAAATTAATCAATCTAGCAAGAGCATTTATGCCTCTTCTCTAAGTGACAATTATCTTTTAGCATTTTCCTACTATGCAACATTTTTTCTTGGCTTTATCTTCCTTTCTCCTAAGGCAAGCAGTCTCATGTCATCGATGTAAAGTTTACATAATCTCTCCCATGTATGTACTGTGTATATGCATTTGCAAACTTTAAACAATATTATCCTCGGTAAGGATTAATCAAAGACTCATCGATGCTCAATACTTTAGTGTCCCATATGTTGCTTATGCTATGCATGGATTCATCACATAGCAACTAGGTACAATTTAACTCCCTTTGATACAAGCACTTCACAAACTTCATCTTTGAATATTTGAGATGTGATTTATCCTTTTCAATGACCTATTCTAGCACCACAAGGTACGGACCCTAATGCATCTCTTGAGAGCATTAAAACAAGCATCTATCAATTTGAAAATACATTACTTACGAGACCGGTACCGCAATTGGATTGATAGTGATGCCTTCGCCCGAAGCTCTATTGTTGGTTGTAGGATTGCCATCCGCACGCGACATTCTTCGCTTGGAGGCCATCGTCTGCAAGTAGACTCAAGAGATTAAGAAGGTGGAATAGATTCAAGATGGGAGAGCGAAAGAGAAGATGGTTAAATTGAGGATCGAGATAGAGGGAAATTGTGCAGCCTCTCGGAGTAACTCTTCTCTCTCTCTCTCTCTCTCTCTGTCTCTCTCTCTCACAATCTCTTGGAGGGGTATACTCTCTCTCTCCCTCTCTCTTGCAGCCTTTCGGGGTCTCCTTATGCTCCCTTGTGCCTCCCCATGCCTCATATTTATAATGAATTAGAGAGGAGGGGATACGTCTGAGAACAAGAGTGGAGGGGCTCTTAGAAGACTCAGTGATTTGATGTTCAGATCATAAATTTGATGGTTGCATTGCTCCAAAAGGGGGGTAAAATTCCAAGACACTTGGTTAGAAAGCTCTTAGTTCACTCCTTCTTTTCTCTGTTCGAAGTACTGTCTACTGCCTGTAGACTGCGATCGCGGCGCGTGCGATTTTGCCAGTCACTTTTCTTTATTTCTCTTTTTATAAAATCTCCAAAACTAACTAAAATATCACTTGTCTTTTCTTTTAAATAAATTTTAGTTCTATCTTTTTAGGATAATATCTAAAATATAATAGTTCTCTCCCCCCTCCCAAGAATCTAATATTTTTAGACTATTCAAACTATACACGTTAATACTAGTGATTAATATGGCTCATAAGTCCCGTTCACATTGTACTTTTCGTGAAGGGTGGCTATGGTCCTTATCAATCCGAGAAAAATGTCAGATTTATGACTCTCGATTTTTTTAAATATATTTTTAATTGAATGAAAATTATTAGCTATTAATGCTAGTCAGTTTTTACCTTAGTTAGTGTTTAGTTAGTAATCTTACTAACTTATTAATTGACTAACTAACTTTCGAACTAACCAACTAACTTTTATTGCGTGGAAATATTACAAACGACGACGGTTCCCTTTAATCATCTACGAAATGGGCCAAGTGTTCCATACCCCTATCTTTTTGTTTGCAAGTGCATGTTATGTCTTAAGTGTGGGGATGCCAATGTCCAGTCAGTTGACAAGTCCACGGCCGTGTTGATCAATCTACCCTAACCGGTAAGGTCTTAAGTGTGGGGACACGTCCCTGCGCGTCTGATGTGCATACCCCCTGCATATGTCATTACCCAATCATTCGTGTCTATTACGTACTAGTTCTACCCTGATAAGGTCCCTTTCCCACCCAACTTCCCTCCTACCCCCTGTCGTTGAGGCCGTTTCCCTTGTGGTTACTTTTATTGTGCAATTTTTTTATTTTTTATGTGAACATATCTTACGTTCACCAAAATCTCGATCCAACCTTATAGCCCTGTTTGTCCCTTTGAATGACATACTTTTCCTTTTTACATCCCCCTGTTCCGGCTTACCGTTTTTGCGTTATTAATTTTTGAAGCTTTTCCCGCACAATTGGATGTATTTCCATGCGAACGTGCCCTTATCACTTCGGAACAGTGATCTAACATACTAACCCTATCCTATGCTTTCCCTTGGATATTTTTTCTTTTAATCACCTGTCATTCTGATGTACGGCTTGTTCGTAATTAATTTTTCTATGGTTTCATGCATTTTTCACGTACATTTTTGACCTTTTTCCATGTGAACCTACCCTATTCTCTTCAGAATTCAATTCTGATTAGATAACCTTGTCCAGCCACCCTTCCTACACAATTCTCATTTTCCCTCCGCCCTCCTTTGCCCTCTATATTTTTTGTTATTAACTTTTATTGGTATTTTCGAGCTATACTTTCTGGTTTTTTCTATGTGAATGCCTCCTAAACCCATCCAAACTATGATTTGATGTGACAGCCTTAAGATTCTATATGTCCTGACATTTTTCCTTTTTATTTCCTTTAATTCCAGTGCATGGATCCTTCGCTATTAATTTTCGAATCCCGTTTCGAATATGATTTTTGGGTTTTTTCCATGCGAACGGGGTTTCTTTTGCTCGGTACTGTGTTCTGATGTGATAGGGTTGTTGACACAATTTTTTGCACATTTTTCCTTGTTCCCTCACTTCGTTTCGACTAATGGATTTTTCGATATTAATTTTCGTATGTGTTTTCAGGGTCGATTTTTGCCTTTTTGCATGCGAATCCCTCCTTATTCCCTTGGATATGCGTTTTATTGTGCTCGCCCTGTGAATCCCTTCCCGCGGACATTTTTCCTTTTTACTGCCCTTGTTCCGGTGCTTGGATCTTTTTATATTAATTTTTGCGTCCTGTTTTGGGGGTTCTTTTTTGGTCTTTTCCAGGTGACTGGGTCTTATCTCCGTCGGAATGGTGTTCTGACATGATAGGCCTATCTGGCATGCCTTTTCTCACAACCCTGTGTGTCTCCTCCCCCCTCCTCCCTTCTTCCCCCCTTGCCCTACCTCCTCCTCCTTTCCTCCCTTCACCTCCCTTCCCCTCCTCCCCTCCTCCTTCTCTTCTTCCTCCTCCCTCCTCCCTTCTTCCCCCCTTGCCCTACCTCCTCCTCCTTTCCTCCCATCTCCTTCCTTCCCCTCCTCCTTCTCTTCTCCTCCTCCTCTCCTCCTCTTACCCTCCTCCTTTCTTCCTCTCTTTCCTCCTCATTCTTCCACCCTGCCTTCCTCCCTTCCTCTTCCCCTCTTCCTCCCACCTCCCACCTTCATCCCTTCTTCTCCTCCCTTAGCCATGGATGCCACCGAATGCGCCCTCGCAGTTGCATGCTCCCCCATCGAATGCCTTGGCCACTCCTCGTCGCAATCATTGCCCTGCCCCTCGACGCTGTTGAATGCACCCTCGCAGCCATGCCATTGGACCCAAACTGCCGTTGCCATGATCGTTGTGCAGAACATCTCACCGTCCTTAACTGTCACTCCGCCGTGCTTCTCGCCCCCCCCCCCCCCCCCCCTAAAAACCCACTTTACCTACCCACCCGCTAATTTTTCCCCTCCCGCCCATACCTTCAAACCCCCCTACCCTTTCCCTTAGTCCCTATTCCCACCCCCCGTAGCAGCACCCTGCGGAAACCTCAAAACCCCCTACCCTTTCCCTTAGTCCCTATTCCCACCCCCCCACAGCACCCCCCGGTAGCCCCGTTCCCCTACCGACATCTCCACCCCTTTCATAGCACGCCGCCGACACTCGCCGCACTGCCCTCGCAGCAACTCGCAGTCACCCGCTACATCGACCATTCCTTCCCCTACCCTGCTTGCGCATGTTCGTGAGGGTGTTCGTGTGCATCGCAGGTGCGTTTGTAGTGTGTTCGGGAGTCGTCTCTATGACTTCACGCGCGAGGACGCGCGTCTGGTCTTCTTCGTGTGGTGGTGCGTGCCGTCCGAGCACACGCTGCTATTTGCACGCAGTCGGGGTACCTTCTTTTATTAAGAAAAAAAAAACCCAGTAACACCCGAAAAGAAAAGAAACACCTAAAACCCTAAAAAATCATTAAAATTCAATTAAAACAAGAAAAAATAGCTAAAATTTTCCTTACCAAATTGGGAATTTTTTTGGTTTATCTTGTTGGTTATAATATAGAGAATTAATTGCAAAAAATTTAAATCCTTCAAAATTCATTGAAAATTGAGAAAAAATAAATAAAAATCAGAATTAAATTCAAAAAAATCATAGAAAACTCCATCAATGCATTTGACTACTTTTGAAATATTTTCATAAGCTGAAAAAGGCTTGACACATGATCACCCTATTATTTTCAGGTCAAAATGCTAAATTTTTACCTAAATTCATAGAAATTTCATTTTAATTTTCAAAAATAGGCTAAAAAATTACTGAAAAATATAAATCCATTGTTGAAGCCTAATGGTTCAATTCTCACTTAGGGTTGATTGCCGAAAGCTAGTTATTAAATTTGTTAAAAATAAACCATAATAAATCAAACATTAAAAAAAACACATAAATAACAATAAAAATGATAATAACACCCAAACACTAATCCAAATTAACTAAACCAAATATGACCCAACTAAACTCGCCTTCATATTTTTTTAAGAATAAGGTGTTTTATTTTTTTTTCAGTAGTGGCTTTTGCTTTTTTGTTGGACTCATTGCATCTTGGGATCCATCCGTGCGCCTTGAGTCTCTTGCATACACACCCCTGTCAGGTATTTATATTTCCTACTTTATTTATTTTTTTGTCACCCCTTAACCATGGTTAATGGTTAAAATGAACTTGAATCGCCCATTTTTCCAGGTGCACACGCGCCAAATACACATTTTTCTAAACAATTAAAAATGAACCAGCCGTTCACTTAGTACACGCTTCATGCGCTACAGACACATCTAAGTTTATTAAAAATAAACCCGCTGTCACAAGTGTACGCACTATACAAAAAGTGCTAAACACACACTTAATTTTTAATTAATGAATATGCATTGAGAGACCTAGTCTAGGTATCAAAGTTCGAGATCCGTTAAAAGCACCGTTTTACCCTAATAATTTGTAATTAATACTTTAAGAAGAAACTACCGTTTTCTTATTAAGGTTTACAACCTAATAAAATTTCACCCGTTGTTAATAATTTATTAAAAGGAACCCTTCACTAAAATCATTCCCTCTAATTACCTTTCAAAGGAGTTGTTTACAGCTTCTAGAATCATGTTAAAAGGCATAACGATTGATTAGAGTTCCTACCTTCTCTCCAAAATGGATCAACACTTTGTCAGAGCTACCAGGGGTAATGTCACTAATGTTACATTTGGATCCCATCTTTCTGTCTTTTTGGCATATGCTGCCCCTTCGAAGGAAATTCCTATCTTGATAGTTGATCCACTAGATGCTCCTCCCCCTACTGAACACTCTGATGTCGTCATTGAGGATCTTTATCCTATCCCTCCTATGGTAGTTCAAAGGAAACACTTAAAATGAGTGGCTGAATCAGCCCCAGCTCCTCCAGTCTTTGTTCCTAATCAATCTAGCAGTCACCTACCAGTTTTCCTCACAATGCCGAATCTTTTCAGAGCACATCATGAGGGTAGATTCCCATCCCTTCAGTGCAACGCTTGGTAACTGGAGATGCAATTCCCTTCCTATGTCAAGATGTTCAACGTTCTATTGAGCTCTTAGTGACTGCATGTATCCAGCAGCTCTATTCCTCTTGCTATGATGAAGTACAACAGACCAAAGAAGAGCTGACAAAAGCAAATGCAGAGCTAGCTTCTACTTATGAACAATTTTCTGATCTTTGTACCCAAATGGAGCAATAGACTAATCTCATTGATACTCAGAAAAAGGAAATTTCTAGTTTGCACACTCGGTTGGCTGACACTAACACTCAAGTGGTTAATGTAACTGAGTAACGAGATAGATTGTTGAAAGAATCTCACGAGCTTCAGGCTTTGTTAGCCGCCCAAACAGAGGAGCTTAAAATAGTAAATACCACCTCAGACCAGAGCAGAAACCAAATTTAGCACCTTAATGAGCAACTAATCTAGTCACGTTCTTCTTCACAGAGCCCTATTGTGTAACCAATTTCTTCTTTGACCCCCGCGGACTTGGAAGTTCTCCAAAGATAGCCACGTTATGTTTGTTGTTTCAAGCTAAAGTGAAAAGTTTGTAGTCTAGGATGGATTTATTATGGTCTACATTTGAGTAATTTCAGGAGTATGTTCCTCTCGATCATTCCTTTTTTGTCACTATTAGCTATAGAAGTTGGCCTTCTATATTAAGCTCTCAACGATGGATCTATCTCTTCCAGAGGATGGTTGGAGTGGCACCTAGTCTTCTGATTTGCTAACAGAAGTTGTTCGTATAGTATTTGAAGATTCTATGACTTTGGATACCATGCTGCTGTCTTATATGTATCTACAAGGTGATCTGTTAATTCCAGATGATGTAGATTTGGCTTGGTATGTAGGGGATGTGGTCTTACAAGCTGCCTTATATACTAACCATTTGGAGTTGAGGATAGATGAAATGTTCCAGTGCTACTCTTCTAAAGTGGCTACTTGCCCTGACACTTTATGGCATTCAATGATTGATTCTATAGCCCTGAACCCATGACAAAATACAACCTCTACTCATGTGCAACAACTGAGGGTGGATCTTTTAGTTTATCTTTCCAAGAACCATCCCTTTGATTCATCCTTCTTTGATGCCTACCATTGACGATTTGTTTTAGGTCCCTCAGCTCCCAGCTTATTTTATTATCAACAAATGGCCCATCGCTATGATGCTTATTTTTCCCTTTATCAATCCAACACAGCAGCCATCTCACCTCTCCTTTTCCCACCTCAAGATGCTCCTCAAATTCCAATCTTTACCTATTGTTCTTTCATTGAAGATCAAGTTTTTTCCCCTTCTCCACCTTGTCCTTCCCCATCTATCCATATACCTTCTACTTTTCGTGCTTATCAATTAACACCTTTCTTAAGTGTTTCGCCTAAATTTTCAGCTAATCCTTCTTTAGCTTATTTCCAATTTTATGATTTTTCCTACCCATCTCTTCATCCTCTTTTACTCATTCCTCTTCCATCTCCTACCACTTCAATTTCTCAACCCCCTCAGTTGGTTATTGGGTATGGAGGATTTGATCAGCATATTCCAAGAAGAAGAGGATGGAGCTCAACTGATTCTCTTACGGGACCACATATTAATTGGCCATTAATACTAGGGGACTGGACAACTGCTAGCCAAGTATACCAAAATTATCTTCATTTTTCCCAACAATATTCACAATCTATAGATCCTTCATTGAGATTGACAGCCCATTTTGCTTGGTACCTAGCATATATGGATAGGCATTCCCATAATGATTAAAAGGCCATTCCCAAGCTTTGTATGAATGTCAATGTGAACATTGATTTCGAAGGACTAGATGCCCTATATTTTCATGTCCTTTGTTTACCTAACAAATATCTTGTTTTGCTAGAAAGGATGTGCTGCCTTCAATTCTTTCAGAATCCTCCAAAATCTTTTGTAGATGAATCCTTATCCATGGACCGTTTTCGTAATCATCAAGCTTTCAAGAGGGATCATCTTCACTGATTCCCCTAGATGTATCTTTTATGCTTCTTAATGCTATATCTCTCTTTTGGAGGTGCCATTCAGATGGTTGTTTTGTTTTTGTGATGTATTAATTTTTATGTGATGAGTTCATGCTGGTTGAATAATTTGTTGGAGAGCTCTCTTTTCAACTATTGACACTGATGGTGATGGTGGATGGAAAACCTACGATGCAAAGCTGAAGAACTTCTTATATCCTTTACAAATTTGTTATGACTTTCTATTGTTTATACAATGTGTTAATGCATAACGGTGTTTTCCTTTAGTTGTATTCTTTCTTAGATACAGATGACAAAGTTGGGGTCGTGGTTGGGTGATTATTGAAGATACTCAAAAAAATAAAATCAAATTGAGCTCTTTATTAAACTTATATTCTTCTTTTCCTTAAGTTGCAAGGACGCTTCCTTTCTAAGTGTGGGGATATGTTGAAAGTGGAAAAAGACTAAAATTTTGACTGATTTTTTGTTGTTTTTGAGGCTTGAATGGTTGATTTTGATAGATTTTGAGTGATGATTGGTTGTTTTGGAAATGTTTGAAAGTGTTTTTGGATTATATTTATTATGTTTTGGAAGCTCATGATGATTTTTAGTAGTATGAGTTATGAGGATATGCTGTTCTCTGTTGACCTTCTGTAATCCTTTGATGAACTTCTGTAGAGCCTCTGTCTCTATTCTGTTTCTGTTTTGTTTTATTCTGTAGATCTTCTGTAAGTATTCTATGGAATGAGGGTGTGACTTTGGGAAAGTTTTATAACTTTTGGAAAGGATGAATCTAGGTTCAAAAGAGCTAAAACAAATGGAAGAAGCAGCTGTTGAAGACTAAAGAGCAAACTAAAGTGACAGAGATAGTAGTGAGCTATGAAGAGACATTGTAGTGGCTCTGGTGCCCTTTTATACCTCCCATGCCTCTTGGGAGGTACATCCACGACCTAAGAAGGATTATTGAGAGTGATTATTGAGTATTGTAGTAAGGAGATGATGGACTATTGAGAGAGAGAGTCAGAGATAATAAATTCTATCAAAACAATGTGTCTATCTATGAGAGATTGAGAGAGGAAACTATGAAGACAATGAAGATGAATCATATGTGATTATTTCCATTCAAAAGTGGTTTATTATTTGTGTTTCTTGTTCTATTGATGGATTCTATGAAGATGTTGAAGATTATGGTTGATTCTATCAAATCTGTGGGAGATATCTACTATGATGCTGCGTGAAGATTCGTTCTTTTCCTTGTTGTGGTTCTCTAAAGGATGAAATAAAATCTTGTTGATGTTACAATATAGATTTTCTTGTAGTAAAAACCCTTTTTCCTTGGTGTTCTTCTTTGGGCTCCATAAACTCCTCATGTAGCCTTGTACTGCAGCCTCTGTACACTTTCTGGGGCCCCTGTTACAGCCTCTAGATGACCACCATGCTTATGGTACCCACACTTAGTCTTTTCTGTGACAACCTCTGGTGTTTTGCCATGTCTATGGTGTGGCCACACTATGCAGGTGTTGCTTTCACTAAAGCCTCTACACACTTTGTACTTTCTGGTTGTACTAAAGCCTCCAAAACCGAGTGTCTATCTGTAAGCACTCATTTTATTCGTTTGATGAAAGATGTTTGATGAAATTGTTTAAAAATGGATTCTTTTGATTGGAAATATTGAAATTTATCAGAAATATTGAAGAAAATGAAAAAATTGGGTCATTTAACAATTTAAAACAAAACATGCAAAACCCACAATCAAGTGGTTTTCATGAAAATGATAAATTTTGGGGGTTTTGTTGTGATTTTGGGGTTCATATGTGTTAGAAATGAATATAAAATCAATGTTCAGTAATTGTGATTAGTCCCAACTCATAAATCAAAAATATCAAAATTTTTATTTAAATAACTGAAGAAAAATAGTTAAAAAATGGAAATTTTTAGTTTTTTTTAGTAAGAAAATTAGGAAAAATTATATTTTATGTCTGTGAATGTGTGGCATGGATGTAGCATTAGGAATAAGCCTCAGTTCAACTATGTCTTTATATTAAAGTCAATTTTATTACTTTTTACAAAAATACATGAAAAATCGCTCTTTACACCTATAACGATGCACAACCTAAATGGTAGAGGGAAAGAGAGATTTTGATGTTGATTAGTTGTTGGAAATATATAAAATTTTGATATATTTATTTGTGCATACCATATAGGACATTTATAAATTAAGTTAAAAGGGGTTAAACCACACGAGGATGCTCGGGGCTCTAATCGTTAGCAACAAAGCATGATGTATAGGTTGGAATCATGGAAAGAAGTGTTTGTTGCGCTCCACAATGATGATTTATAAAATGTTTGAGTATGATGGCATTCATAGTTGCATTGCGCATATCACATGGTAACTCTTGGATGCATTGCAATTGGTTGCCTATACTTATGACATATGCTGAGTTGTGAGACACCTAAGCTATAGGTTTAGGCATTAGGTTCTTTGGGAAATTGCTAAGTGAGGAAATATCTATCTCCTAAAATGGATTAAAACAAGAGCGGACTTTGTGACATGTGTATTATCTGTATTAACAATGCATTGAGGGGCCCATCCCCTTATTGTAAGAGAGTTGCAGTTGGGGCCACGACATTCAGCCGGAGGGGTGTCTCCTTTTGTTTGTGATTACAAGGTATTTCATATCGATCTATGTGTAGGGACTCCCTCTTAAGAGTGTGGGGCTTTATCATTGAACTACAATTTAGAACAAACGCAAGATTTACGATAAAAGTTAGGGCAGTGTGTCCCTTATACGCTCCTGGCCGCAAGGCCGAGGGGGTGTGGTTTCTTGAGTATAGAGAGCCTTGGACGAGTGCTTGTTGTAGCCAATGTCAGGCTTGTTTTAGGTCCCGACAGTGGTGCATTTGCTGAGAACTGCTAATAAGTGGCGGTTTTTGAATCTCGGTCAATTGGGACCTATTCATTGGTGTATACCAAAAATTAGTGAGCTAGACTCACAAGACCATCAAGCCGAGCTCCATAAGCAAGAAAGAGTTGAACGAGCTAGACAACGGGCTGAAATAAATAGAAGGTATTCTCTGCAAAGGAGTGGCCCGATATCCTTACAAGTGCGAGGTCTTAGCAACCCTAGCTTGACGCATAGTCTGTTAGGGGGAGGAAGCTCTAGTACTTTCCCCTTTTCAATTAGTTCATCCACTACAAGTGGGGTGATAGTTCCAGTTGTTCGAACCCCTTTAGCAAATCTGATCGTTATCATGGTGGCACAACCCATTGCAATTCTTGCTGTCTGCTGGGATGGTAGATTTGCCAACCTTAGGGTTTCCTCTATCCATTTGTAATGGGTTAGTAGAGGAAGCCGCGGAACTTTACATCAATGAATTCTAGAAGTTAATGTTTAACTATCGGATTCAAGATGAGGGACACTTATTGATGTTCTTAAACATAACTTTGAAAGGATGAGCTACATTGTGGTATCATAGCTTAGAGGTTGGCACCATAACCACGATCGACTTATTCTTTGTGGCTTTTCAAAGAGAGTTAGCCCCTGAAAGGGAGGTCAGTAATTGGCTACATGTCCTTCATGTTACATGTCACGAACCTCACGAGAATGTTCATAGGTATGCAAAGAAACTCAAGGAGGTATTTCAAAAATTGCAAACTTATATCCCTATTCCAACTGTTGCTTAGTTGCAGTATTTTCTAAATGGGCTAGACTTTAACATTCAAGTGCAGTTGAGTAGTGTTGCTCTTGCCGACATTGATACGGCTATTACACGAGTAGAAGTGATAGAATCGCGATTACAAGCGGCTTGTGTCTCTAGGTCAAATTGGAATCAAAGTTTAGGGTTTGGAAATACTCTAGCACTGACAAATGGAGGTTAGGGGATGCCCATGAGTCCTCCTAATGGGAGAGGAAGCATAACTCCAAATGTGCCAGTGTTCCCAACTCCTACCATGCCTACGACCAGTCAAATGGCTCCATCGAGTGTTGGAAGCCCAATGATAAATCCAACCATGGTTCAAGGGAATCAACAACCAATCCCTAATCAAGTGGTTAGGCCAATGGAATGATAGGTATATGACCGCGGCTATGAGTCAAGTATGATGAAGCACTATACTTATATGATTAGCAAAAAATATAGGCAAATAGCCATTGATGTTAATTTCCTTAAGAAGCAGCAAATTTGATAGGGAGTTGACACCCTGAAGAGGGTGGCCCATCAAGATTCAGCTGTAAGTGGTGTGGTGGCGAACATTTCCTAGGAATTGTCCTAATGTTAAATGTGACATATGTGGGAAGTCCGTCCATTTAGGTAGTACGTGTTGGAGTAAGATTAGCTCTCTCCAACAAGGAAGTAAACAGCCAAGTCCAGTTAATCATCGAGCACAAGGGAATAATCTCTAGCAAGATGAAGGACTGAAACAAATACTACAAAGAGGGAAAGCTATGGTAGAGGAGATACCTAATGGCAGTGGAGTTAGCCTTATAGAAGCTGTATGTGTCAATGGCGCTAAAGCTTCTAATCTACGGGTTATTATTACGAGAGGTCAAAAGGGTAAAGAAGTCGACAAGGTCAAGGCAAAATCTCTTGAGGAAAACCCCAAGCAAGATGATAACGGGACGCAAGTCCTTATTCCCAATATGGAAGGTGGACCTCTCAAGGCTATAGATGGTAAAATTGACCCTAAGAAGGATAGGGAGTCACCAAAGAAGAAGGCAAAAGCCAAGAAAGAAGCACCAAAGCCGGTTCAAAGACCAAAAGAGAGAATGGTCTGGCGAGAAATGTGAGCTCTTGCTAGCTATCATGAATTTGATTTAGCAAGTTCTCTTTGCGAAGTTAAGCCATATGTAAATCTTCTACAGTTGATTAAGTTGTCTCCAAGAATGTGCAAGGAATTTAAGAAGACTCTATGCACTGGGTATATTGTTGAGCCCTTGGGAATAGTGTGAGTAGGAGATGATTGTTTTGAGCATGCTGAAAAGCATTTTCCCAGGGTAGTAGCATATGTTGATGGAATATTAGTGGACCATGCCATTGTGGACACCAGATCCTCTATCAATGTTATGAGTTTGGAATTGATTAAGAGAATGGGATTAGAAATAAAAAAGCACACGTCCACAATCCTCCAAATGACTGATGACCATTTAAGAGAACCCAAGGGTTGTATTACTAAAGTCCATGTGACAGTTGCCAATGTAGAATGCACTCTGGACGTTAGGGTCATTAGGTTTGCATGGTGACCTAGTTATAAAGTATTGCTAGGCAAGCCATGGATCTTAGAAGTAGATTGTTAAGTTGATATACTCGATGGACGATTGATCTTTGGTCAAGGTGCTAGACGTGTAATAGTAGATGCTTACCTAGAATCTCCTCAGAGTGAGAGAGTTCCTTTATCTTTGTCAGAGTTTGATACAATAGATGCTCCATCTGCTAGTGAGACATCATCAAGTGATGAATCCAATGAGGGGTCCAGTATAGAGGATATCTACCAAGTGACTTTGAATGAGCCAATAGAGGCTCAAAAGAGGATAAGGGATGCAAATGTGATTGAGCTCGACCTTGGTATGATGAATGATTCACATCCAATTAAATTGGGATCCATGTTCAGTGCGGAAGAAAGGAGGGACTATGTGTCCTTGATTCAGGAATTCCGCGATATTTTTGCTTAGAGCTATGGTGAGCTAAGAGGCGTTCCTCCCAGCCCAGCTATTCATATGATTCCTTTGAAGCAAGGTAGCTGCCCTATGCGATAGAAAGTAAGGCGTATGCCTTTCGAATTAAGGGACATGCTATTCAAAGAATTGACAAAGCTACAAAAGGCTGGCCTGATATTTTTGGTTAGCTCTGTGATGATAGTGCAGTCAAGATGACATGTATCCACACGCATGAATAGCAGTAGAAAATCAAGTAAGTACACACACGAATACAAAAATTCACGCATGAGTAGTGGACAAACAAGCACCACCCAAACGACAACACGTAAAATAGGGCCAAGAAAAGGGAAAGTCACAGAGGAAGAGGACAATTGTTTTTTTTCATCTTTTTATGTTTTTTTGGGTTGGGGGGGAAATGGGTGTGAGTGGAAAAATGGAGGTATGGGGGGGTATGCGACTATAGAGGTAAAGGAGGTTTAGAGGGGGTGGGAAAGGGGGGTTTGATAAGGAGTGGGACTAGGGGGTTTTGGTGGAAAAGGTGGGGGAGGAGGTGGTGGTTGAGAAGAAGGAGGAGGAGGAGCAAGGAGGGAAACAAGAGGCAGAGGGGTGGTGGGGACCAGTGAGGGAGGGAGGAGGCATGATGTCGGGACCTAAAACGGGCCCCCGTCGACACTGCATCTAAGCACTACCTAGGCCTCTACTACTCACCTAAAATCACCCCACATAGCCTCGCGGCCACCCAGGATCATCTAAGAACTTTGTTTTTCGTAGTCCAATGAATAACTCTTTCCATACTCCTCAAGAAGAGTCCCTAAACATGCTAGTATTATACACCACGTAGCCCAATGAATAACTCTTTCCATACTCCTCAAGAAGAGTCCCTAAACATGCTAGTGTTATACACCATGTAGCCCAATGAATAACTATTTCCATACTCCTCAAGAAGAGTCCCTAAACATGCTAGTGTTATAAACCACGTAGCACACACAGGGAGCACCTCTCAGTTGATCATCGCGGATCTACTAAAGCTCTCCTACACCTCGGGGATTGGCCCCAAGATGTGCCATAGACATAAAACATTTTTGAAACAAAGTCCATTCTTTTGATAAAATCAATCTAGGAGATTAATGAATAATCCTCATAAAATAAATCCCAAAGAACCAAATTGAATATCTAGCCCTATGGCCCGGGATACCTCACACTCTCAGTGTTGTATCATCACTCATACAAATAGGTGCTATGCATCCAAGATATACGATACCATGAGGTGCATCCATACAAGGGTGAATATGACCATCGTGCTCGAACAAATATTCAGTGAAAATCAACAACATGAACGTGCGAAGACAATTCTTTTCATGATTTCCATTCCTACGCGAATACTTTGTTGTTGCCAAGCGCTTGCATCAAGTTTCCTTGTGCTACTAGTCCCTTTAATTTAAACAACCGCAAACTCTATATGAAATGCAACATCAAATATCAGCATTTAATGTACTTCAGCTGCTCAACAAAACCCTTACCCCTTATTGTTTAAGATTTTTCTTACGTTGATAGGTGTAGGCATGGTTTTTTAATGTATTTTTCTTTATTAAAAGTGGTAAAAAGGCACTCTAATAAAGAAATAGGATAGAACTAAGGCTAAATCTCATGCTCCAATTCCATTATATGATCACACACATTAATCTTATTTTTTCTTATTTTTATGTAATGTGACTGCCTAGCGGTTGCCGAGGCACATTTTTAGCGGTCCATTGAGAGACTAATCTAAACGATACCACCCGGCACTCCCATGGAATGTTTCGAGGTTTGTCGCCTAGGGTTTCTCGAGTCTGCCTTGCAACGTAACGTTCACAGCCATACCCACTATGATTGACCTGAAACTTGTGTCTGACAGCATTCTAGCGTCGGGTCCTGGACATACTACTTTACGTAGAGATGCCCAAGCCAAAGCTGACCCATGCCACACTTGGTTCAAAGAGAATGGAAAACGAGAGGGATGCATCACTCAACCTCTCTACCTGTAGGGTATAGTCCCATTCCGGTCCCCTAAAACGACATGAATCGGGTTCTAACCTAACAATACCTAAAGGTTATACGACTATATAACCTTGTGAGAAGCCTCCCAGTTCTTCAGGACCACCCTTCCATAGGACGCGGACCCATCGGGGGTCCTGCCCACCTGCTTCCCTCAATAGGCATTCTTTAGTTATCTAATTAGGTCCTACCGCATTTGTGTGACATTTAAAATCAGCTTTCTTAATTAAGCCTTTTAGGGAACACGGTTCGTTCACGTAACTTATGGCACTGATACAAAAATTTTTCAGACAAGTTCCTTGGAAGTAAACTTTATATTAGCACTTTAATTGAGATTCAAGTCTTATCCAAAAAGGATGATTCTTGCAATCCGTGAGAATGTGTCTTATTTCCTCCAAGTTTCTGCCCTTGCAATAGTAACAGGGCCTCGAGAATCCATCTGAGTCATGTAGATCATTTGAGTAGGACCCGGAGGCAGGGAATTTATAGCCAGAGCCCCCCTGGCATCCAAGCATCATCGTACGTTCAAACTAATCCACAACGAGACCTCTCGTGGTGGCTTTGGTCCATGTTCCTGTCATGGTTATTTAGAACCCCCTTGGATAGGGTTGGTGGCCAGCTGGGGGTGGTTTGGCACGCCCTCCATGAATTTAACCTGATTCATTATTCCAATTTCTTTTGTGAGTTTGGGTCATACAATCCTTTCACAGACGGTGTTCCTAAATTTACAAGCACAAACAACAATGAAGGTGAGTGATCAAGATATCTGCTAAGGTGGAGTTCCTATTTTTTTGAATGCTTAGCGTTCACCCCCTTTTTGGGTTTTTCTTTCCTTGGTATCAACTGCAATGACCTTCTTAGGGATAGGGAATACTCTCATTCTGACCCTCACTCTTATGCAATAGGAGCAAGCAATTACACCATTGTGTTTATATCCAATAGTTCCCGGATGGTAGTTGCCCTAATTTGCTACCTTTAGTCTGGGGTTCTATCTTAAGATCATAGGTCTTAAATGATTCAAACGAGGATTTCAATTGGTCATTTGGTAACCATTTTTCCACTTTTGCAAATCAGCAGGAAGGGGGGGGGGGGGGGAAGAAGAAATTAACGTGTCCTTGCTATAAGGAGGGGGGTTGATAGGGGAGGAGAAGGGTATTATTGGGGGGGGTGACATGGGGCCCCCCCTTTGCCTCCACCCAAGCGGCCAAAATGCCCCCCCTTTCCATGTAGTCAATGAATTCAAGGGGAGAAAGAGAGATAGTGGGGGGGTTGGAGGTGGCACACATGTGCCCCTCCTCCCCATAGCCGTTATCATCCTCAACTTGATCAATTTCCTTGTCATTATCGTCAACTTTACTACCATTGCCTCCAGCTCCCCGTTGACTCATACTTCATCTCTTCCTTCACCTTCGTTGACTATGAGTACATCTCCCCCTCCCTTCGCTAGTAGCTGGCGGCGTCGACAGGGGGAAGACGTTTAAAAAAAATCATTTTAATTTGATTTTAAGGGGGGTTCTCATGGTCACGGCAAGATATTACATCCTTCCCCCCTCAAGGAATCGAGATGTCCCCATCTTGAAAGGAATTGGGGTTATTGTTGGTTCAGAGTAATCTCGTCAATCCATGTTGCATCTTCTTTTGGATAGTCTTTCCACTGGATGAGGTACTCTCTAAGAGTTCTACTCCTTAATCTCCTTTTCCAATGTCTAGGATTTTATCTAGCCACAGCTCAAGGACTCCTTGGCTTGGCATTACAACTTGTTGATCAATGAGTACACAGCTAGGATTGGATACATATTTCTTTAGTCGGCTAACATGAAATGCATTGTGAACCTTTACGTTCTCAGGGAGTTGGAGTTTCTAGGCATTGGGCCCTAGGCACTTGAGGATCCTGTATGGCACGCAATACCTATCGATATCATGTCTACCAACAGAGCATCTACGATATTTTGGTATTGAAATCCTATTGAGAGCGGAGTTTTGATACCGAGAAGTGCTTAAAAATAGCTAAAAATTACGAATATCAAGGGAAAAATATTCAACGTCGAAGGCGACGGCTCCAACTCTAGGACGATTTTAAGCGTCAAGTGCTTTAAAGGTACCCAAGTGACACTTGTTGATTTTTGATAAATTTTCAGACTGCCGTGCAGGTTGTCAGGAGTTGCCAGCCAGTGCGGGATGTCAAGCCGGATGCACAGAAATTTACAGCACTTGATTTGGACACCGGACGGGGAAATGGCCAACAAATGGGCAAGATTTGAAGAGGTGGAATTCTTTTTGGCCAAATGGGCAAGTGACCTTTGGGAGCCCCAAATGTTAAATGTCACATGAAATGTAGATGAGAAAATTGTGGAGAGAGAAGATGCATCAAAACGTGGAGAGAAGGCGCCTGCATCACGCTGAAAAATGCGCCCACATGTTGATGATGGATCCTCCTGCCTGTGAACAACCCCCCCAAGTGATCATGGGGCTTGATTCCCTCCTGTATACTGACTCTATCGCCACCCTTCACTCCTCAAATGGTGGCCTGGATGAAGATCTCTGATTTTAGTCCTTCTCTCTCCTCCCTCTCTCTCCCTTAAGAGGCTGTTCTTGTGTGGAAGAAGACAATGAAGAATGGTGGAGGAAAGCTTGTCTGGATGAGACCGGATTGCTTCCGGATGGATGGAGACATGAAGAGTGCTGTTCTTGAAGATGTTGAGCATTAAATGCATACTGGAAATCAGTCCCGTAATCAAGACCAAGAAATCGAGACCTAAAAATAAGCGGTAATGCTATTTTTATGAAGAAAAATGATCTTTTTATGCTATTTGCTTTATGAAACCTTGTTCATATGGAATGAAAGTTTATTATGATATTGTTTTCCATGAGTTTCAACTGTTTGCAACCTGAAAATTGGAAAATATAAGGCTTCATGGCCGGAATTAGTGTTAAAATGCATGAAAAACATGTGTTTTAAGGGTAAAATTGGGTTTTTTGCTATATAAATGAGAAATATGATATGTCACACCAACTAAATCTGAGTTTTTGTTGTCAATGAATCTAAGGGCCACATCCCACAATCAACTTTCATTTTCAGTCATTATTTATTAAAGAAAAATAGGGAAAAATGCCCAAAAATGGGAAAAATGGGTTTAAAATTAGGAAAAAATAGAAAATGGATTTAAAATTAGAGAAAAATATATCTATGTTTGTGCAATGTATAATGATGAAAAAGCACGAGGTTGGCCTCGGTTTGTCCCCGTTTCTATGTTTTGTGCGTATCTATCATTCTTTTAAAAGGGAAAAAAATGCATAGAAACCCTATCTAACCGGTCAATGATGCAAAATGCTAAGAGTTAGATGAAGAGGGGCTGAAACACTGAAAGATAAAGAAAAGATTTGATTTATGCATTGCACTTGGCATATAGGAAACGGTTTGAATAAAGAGGATGGTACCATGAGCATATGGCTCGGTGCCTTCTTTCAACGCAGCCCGCGCTAGTAAAATTCATGGAAAGAATGTTTTATGCATTATGCACAATGCTGATCTTTCTTTTGTCTAAGCACATAGCCATACATGATTTGCATTAAGCATAATAATTAAAAGGTATCAAAAAAACCTCCTGGATGCATGGCACTTGTCTTCCTTAGGTTGAGACCAACGATGAGCGTGAGAGGATGTCCTAAGCTGTAGGTTAGTCGTTGGGTCCTAAGGGGAAAGTGTAGTGAGGAATGGTACATCCTGGAACGTAAAATATTGGTACCTTGAGAGGAGTTTGTGCTCATTTGTGTTATATGTTTAGCAGCGTATCAAAGGGCCAATCCCTGCGATGTAGGAGAGTTGCAGTGGGGCTCCGACTATTAGTCAGTGGAGTGCCTCCTATGTGTGTGTGATCGAGGCATTATGCCTATGTACTTTGGGATCTCCCTTTGAGGAGTTTTAGGGAAATGTTTGACTATAAACTATAAATGCAGGAATTAAGCTTTAGGGCAGTTTGTCCTTCAGCTGGTCCGCGAGGCCGTGAGGGTGTTTGTGTGTCATGAGCATGAGGTCCGGCTAGTGCCATAGCCAGTGCCGGCCCATTTCAGGTCCCATCAATGGTGCATTTGCCGGGAGCCGCTTATAAGTGGTGGTTTTCAGATCTAGGGTTTCTAGGGACCAAAAGGAAGTTAGTTTATGTCCTGTGACAAGGGCCGTCAAGCCGAAATCCAAAAAGCAGAGCGTGCTGAGAGGCCTAGACAGCGGTTAGAGATTGTAAGTCGTTATTCTCCTCAAAGGAGTAGCCCAGTGCGTATAAGAAGTAGTGGTCTTAGTCACCCAACTGCTCCACATATTCCGTTAGATGCAGGAGGAAGCGTAATTTCTTCCTTTCCTCCACCAAGTCTACCCACTTCAAGTAGGGGGGTGAATTCACCTGTTCAAGCTCCTGCTATTAATTCGATTGTCACCATGGCACAACCTATTGCAATTTCTGCAGGGACGCTAGATTTACCAGCCTTAGGAGTTCCCTTGCCCATTTTTAATGGGTTAGCGGAAGAGGATGCAGAATTTCACATTTGTGAATTTCAAAGATTGATGTTCAATTATCACATCCAAGATGAGGGACATCTCATGATGTTCTTCAATATGACGTTAAAAGGAAGGGCTGCGTATGGTATCACAGCATAGAGTCTGGGACCATAACCACAATTGATCAATTCTATGCAGCTTTTCGAGGAGAATACGCCCCTGAAAGAGGTGGCCAATATTGGTTGCGGGTCTTGAATGTAATGCGCCAAGATCCTCATGAGAATGTGAAAGCATATGCCAAGAAGTTGAAGGAAGTATTTCGTAAGTTACAAACTTACATTCCCATTCCGCCGGCTACCCAATTGCAATATTTTTTGCATGGGTTGGACTTTAATATCCAAGTACAATTGAGCAGTGTGGCCTTGGCAGATATAAACACTGCTATTACGTGGGCAGAGGGAGTAGAAGCACGATTACAAACGGCCTACTCCTCTCGAATGAATGTTAATGGCGGTTTAGTACCTGGCGGCAATCCATCATTGACGAATGGAAGTCAAGGGATGCCTATGACTAACCCTAATGGGAGAGGGAGCGTGGTTCAGAATGTACCTTTACTATTGGCTCCTCCTAGTGTGACTATGCCTATGGCAAGTCAGTTGGCTCCATCAAATGTTGGAGGCCAAGTTTTGAATTCTAACGTTGTTCCTGTGGGTCAACAGCCAATGACAAATCAGATTGTTAGGCCAATGGAACGACGGGTCGACGATCGGGGCTATGAGTCGAGTGCATCTAATGTCCTTGGCGAAGTTAAGGATATGATGAAGCATTATACCGATATGATTTCTGAACAATATCGACAAATAGCCGTCGACGTTAATTTCTTGAAGAAGCAACAGAATCTGATAGAGAGTCAACACCCTAAAGAGGGTGGACCCTCAAGATTCAGTTGTAAGTGGTGCGGTGGACAACACTTCCCCAGAAACTATCCAAATGTGAAATGTGACATTTGTGGGAAGTCGGGCCATTTAGCTGCTACTTGTTGGAGTAAGATTAGTTCTCTCCAACAAGGGAGTAAACAGCCGGGCCCAGTGAATCATAGAGCGCAAGGAAATAACTTGCAGCAGAATGATGCACCAAGACAAATATTGCAGAGGGGAAAAACAACTGTAGAAGAGTTGCCACAAGGCAACGGAGTCAGCCTTATTGAGGCTGTGCGAGTCAATGATGCTGAAACCTCTAACTTAAGAGCCGTGACAAGAGGCCAAAAGGCTAAAGAGGTTGACAAAGATCATGCAAAATTGGTTGAGGGAAATCCTAAACAAGGGGATAAGGGGATGCAAGTCCAGAATTCTAGTATAGAAGGGGGACCGCTAAGCCAGTTGGCAGAAAAGGCGACCCTAAAAAAGATGAAGAAGTGCCAAGAAAGAAGGCAAGAGCTAAGAAAGAAGCACCAAAACCAGTCCAAAGACCAAAAGAGAGGATGGTTTGGCGAGAAAAGAGAGCTTTGGCTACTTATCATGACTTTGATTTAGCAAGTTCTCTTTGTGAAGTCAAACCAGACGTAAAACTTCTACAGTTGATCAAATTATCTCCAGGAGTACGCAAGGAATTTAAGAAGATCCTGTGTATTGGGTATATTGTAGAACCCTTGGGCATAGCACAAGTAGGGGAAGACTAGTTTGACCATGCTGAAAAGAACTGCCCTAGGGTTCCAGCTTATGTGGATGGAATATTAGTGGAACATGCCATTGTAGACACTGGATCCTCCATCAATATCATGAGTTCAGAGTTGATGGAGAGCTTGGGTCTAGGCATCCAAAAAGACAGCTCCACCCTTCTCAGAATGGCTGATGATAGTCTGAGACAACCAGAAGGTTGCGTTACTAAGGTCCATGTTACAGTGGTAAGTGTAGAATGCTTCTTGGACTTTAGGGTGATAAGATTTGCAGGACGTCCTAGCTATCGAGTTTTGCTAGGTGGGCCTTGGATCTTACGAACAGATTGTCAAGTTGATATACCCACCGATCGAGTGGTTCTAGGTAGAGGTGCTAATCGAGTAGTAGTCAATGCTTACCCAGAGTCTCCTCAAAGAGAGAGAGCTCCTTTATCTTCTACTGAATTAGAGACAACAGACAATCCATCTGGTAGTGAGACATCATCCAGCAATGAATCTAAAGAGGGGTCCACTACAGAGGATATCTGTCAGATAACTCTAAATGAGCCGATAGAGCCCCAAGATAGGATAAGAGATGCGGATGTGATTGAGTTGTACCTTAGCACGCCGAATGATTCGAGACAAATTAAATTAGGGTCCATGCTCAGTCTAGCAGAAAGGGAGGACTATGTGTCCTTGATTCAAGAACTCCGTGACATCTTTGCTTGGAGTTATGATGAGCTGAGAGGCATTCCTCCCAGCCTAGCTGTTCATACTATTCCTGTAAAAGATGGTAGTCGTCCTGTGCGTCAGAAGGTAAGGCGTATGCCTTTTGAATTGAGGGACGGGCTATTTGAGGAGTTACAGAAATTGCGGAAAGCTGGTTTAATCTTCCCTGTACAACATACAAAATGGTGTTCACCAGTTGTTATCAAGAAGAAGAAAAACAACCAGATCCGTTTATGTGTAGATTTTAGAGAGTTGAATAAGCAGACGATTAAGGATTACTACCTGTTGCCATTTATTGACCACATTTTGGATCAATTAGCGGTAGGGAAATATACTCGTTCATGGATTGCTTTGCAGGATACAATCAGATGGTAGTTGCAGAAGAGGACAAGTTGAAAACAACTTTTATTACTGTCTTTGGTACTTTTGCATACCATGTGATGGCCTTTGGTTTGTGCAATGCACCTGGATCGTGGCAACGAATAGCAGACAAGACCTTTGGTGACATCTCCCTAGATGAGTTGAAAGTATTTATTGATGACCTGGGGGCAGCCACTGTAAGGAAAAGGATGTTGATTATTTTAAGAAAGTGCTTTGAGCGCTGCAGACAATTTTGCATCGCTCTTAACCCATGGAAGTGTGTTTTTGGAGTACCTTATGGGCTATTGCTAGGCCATGTGGTCAGTTCAGTAGGGATAGCCACTGACCCTGGAAAGATCAAGGTCATAGTTGCTATGAGTCCACCACGCACTCCGAAAGAGGTTCACAGCTTTCTGTCATTGATAGGATACTATCGGAGATTTATAAATGCCTTGGCAGAAAGAACGTTGGCATTAACGAACTTATTATCCTTTAGCTGTTCATTTGAATGGAGCGACCCTTGTAAGGTAGCTTTCGAGGATGTGAAACAGGAGCTAGTAAAAGCACCCGTTTTAAAAGCACCTAAAAGGAGTGAGGTGTTCTATATATTTTCAGCAGCCACCATGCATAGTAAAAGCTGCTGTTTAGCCCAAATCTAGGAGGAAAAGTGGTATCATCCGATAGCTTTTGCTAGTCGAAAATTGGGCATTTCAGAGATCAATTATACCTACATGGAGAAGTTGTGTCTTGCGATGGTTTTTGGGACTAAGAAATTCAGGCACTACATCCTCTATGAAAAGGTAGTTTTCTATACGAAGGCGGAAGGACTTAGATTGCTTATGAACAAGCTACAACCGCCTAATCGTTTGGCAAAGCGGTTAATCACTTTGCAGGAGCTCGATTATGAGATTAAGAGTAAGCCACCGAGGTTGCAGGGTATTGTGGAATGCCTTGTGGATTTCGGGGAGCCGAAAGAGATTTTGGCTTAAGGATGTGATATTGAGGAAATGTTTAAAATTGATACAGCTTCTATCCCATCTTGGTATGCTGCTATTATGCATTATCTATCAACAGGAGAGATGGGAGCTGGTTTATCAAAGTCTGAAAAGAGGAAAATCATACAACATGCTTTGAAGTTTTCCTTGATCGCAGGGACACTATATTGGCATGGTGTGGATGATATTTACCGTCGATGTGTGATGCCTGACGAGGTTCCTTTCATCTTGGAGGAGTGTCATGACTCTGCATGTGGAGGGCACTTTGCGGGATAGTTGACAGCGCAGAAAGCTTTACGAGCTGGATATTGGTGGCCGTCCATCTTCCAAGATTCCTTTGAGTATGTCAAGAGATGTGACACCTATCAAAGGCATGACAGCAGAGAGAATAGGAAACGCCCACTTACACCTATTATGGTTATCCTTCCATTTGAGAAGTGGGGCATTGATTTTGTGGGTCCTATTACCCCGTTGTCGACTACCCAGAAGAGGTATATTATAGTAGCAAATGATTATTTTACAAAATGGTCAGAAGCGTGGGCGATGAGGCATGACAATGCGAAAGAGACTGCAAGTTTCCTTTTAGAGCAGATTATCTGCCGTTTCGGTCCACCAAAGGAACTAGTGTCGGACCGTGGAACTCATTTTTTGAACAAAGTGATTAAAAGCTTGACTGAGGCTTGGCAAATCAAGCATAATAAAATGACTCCTTATAATCCACAAGCAAATGGGCAAGTTGAAAGTACCAATAAGCAGCTTGTGGGGATCTTGTCTAAAATAGTCTCTGAGAAAAAACAAGACTGGGACAGGAAGTTGTATGTGGCAGTATGGTCATACAATACAACATTCAAGCGAGCTACCGGCCATACTCCATTCAATTAGTTTATGGGGAAGAGTGTGTGTTACCCCTTGAAATTGAGTTGCCAACCATACGGTTTGCAATTAACCATTCTTTGGGAGATAAGGATTCCCTTTTTGAACGTTTCACGACTACAGCCCACCTGGATGAATTGAAATTGCAGAGCTTATTACACCAGGAGGTAGCTAAACGTCGGATAAAGCAGTTGCATGACCTTAGAGCGAAGAAATATGCCTTTAAAAAAGGGCAATTAGTCCTCTATTATGATGCATGTAGGGAGCTGTTTCCAGGGAAGCTGGAACCTAAATGGGATGGGCCCTACAAGATTGTCAGGTTAGGGAAAAATAGGTCTACGGCTCTATTAGCTGATCTACAGGGAGTAGAGTTTAAAAATAAGGTTAATCTTAATAAGATTAAACCTTATTATTTCTAAGTATGCTAATACAAAGAAAATGCATTGCAGGTCCATGCTGGGGATGATTTGAGACCTGCAAAAAAGAGCTTACAAGCTGGTTGATGGGTCAGTTAATTCCTTATTTGGAGCACCCATATCTGGAGCAGAGATATCATCAGGGGAAACTCATCTGGTGGAGCAAAGGTTACAAAGTAATTGAGCAAGAAGACGGAACCTTTGTATGGGAGATCAAAGTCTTCTACCATCACTGCTTACGATTGTTGACAAGTATCCCTGTTGAGTTCAATAAAGAAGGTGGGATGGAGCGGTCAGTTCACCCTCTCAATATGCTAAACTTTGATTATCATAATTACGAATAGAGGAGTTCGTGATGGCAGGCTGTGTAAATCCATTGTGGACGTATACATTATATTTTTCTGGAGCGTCCAGGGGCCCTAATAAAAAAGGGAGTGTTGGAGTAGTAATCCGAGATCCCCGACGTAGAGTTACGATGAAGTTAGCTGCTTATCTCGGGGCAGGATTCACTAATAATATGGCAGAGTATAAAGCCTTGATTATGGGACTACATATTGCCAAACAAGTTGGCATTCGGCGGTTGTTAGTAAAAGGGGATTCCCAGTTGATCCTGAATCAACTAGATGGGACATACACAGTGAAGAATCCCATTCTTTGTATGAATCATCGGACTGCGATAACCCTACTTGAAGAGTTTGAGAGAGTGTCTTTTCAGCTAATTCCACGTTACTGGAATCAGTTTGCGGATTCTTTGGCAAATCTTGCTTATGAGGAAGACATTTTCGTCAACTGTGGTCCTAGTTTGGATATTGTTATCAATGATGAAACAGGACCCGGTTGCTTGTGGGGAATGTTATCAGAGCATGCATTATATGGCAGACAATGGTTGATATGGGTGATGCAAAGAGTAGCCGAGACCAATCTATCGTTATTATCCTGGACCCATAGGTTGATTAGACAACATGTTATGCGTACGCCTCTTGCTATCTATGCAGGAGGGATGGGTCATAACCTTATGCATTTAGCTTAGGACTACGAGCCCTGTTTTTTCCTCCTTGGAAAGGAGCTGATTATTGTATATTTGTGCTATTTCAGGGAGGGATGTGTAGGTGCTATTTTGTTTTATTTCGTTAGGCCAAGAGGGCCGATTAAGTTTTGTAGTTAAGTGCTTTATTTCATTAGGCCAAGAGGGCCAGTTGTCTGTTTAGTGCAGGTGCGGTTAATGGTTTCTTATTTTAGTTTTGTGTTAGACAGGTTCGGAAGAAGAGCTTGGAAGGAGCCTTTGTTACGCGAAAGCTTCTCGTGGCCCTATCTAGGTGATATCTTTTCTTTATGAGTACCATGGTTTTTATGCTTTATGTGCCTATCTACTTGTAGGGGTTTTTCTTTTCTTGTTGGGGACCGGCGTCCAAGGCATGAAGTCCCAGGTTTAGGTTGAGTATGTTTGAGGGAGGCCTGAGTAGTTGTTGCCTCCTGTAAAGACATTGTCAGGCATCAAAAGACCTGTTTTAGAAGGGAGTCCTAGTGACCCTGTTCTGCTAGCCTGCTAGGCGGCTGTTCTAGGAGTTCTTGCTCAGTTGTGAGGCAGTTAGAGAAGCCTGCCAGAAGAAAAATGATGATGATAAGGGAAGAGAAACCTTGAATATCTTAAAGAAATAAATATATACAAAGATGTGTAAAAAGGGGTTCTAACCCCTATAAAAATAGAAAAGAAAAGAAAGGAAAATTTATAAGCAGTTGATCATCGCCTTGCGAAGGCCTGGTAGGTTCCTGGGGATGAGTCAAACCCGGGGCCGATGCCTTGTCTTCCTAGGGGTGGCATCTTGCTGGAAAAGAAGAAATTAAGGAAGATTGGAGTGAAAATAAAAGTGAGCATCAGAAAACGATTAAGTGTCGCCTTGCGAGGGCTTGGTAGATTCTTGGGTACCGAGACAGGACCTGAGGCCGATGCCCTGTTCTCCTTGGGTCACTACGCTCAACTCCCTCCTTTTTACATGCCCGAGTATGGAAAATAAAAACCCTAAAAGAAGAAATGTGCTGAAAGAAAATACTTCTTGATCAGGCTATAGGAGTCCTCGCCTAAGTAGGAGTTCCTGGTTGTGTTGTCCTTAGTTAGGTAGGTAGTTCAGACCACCACTTAGGGCAACCTCTTTGATAGTTCTTTTTAGTTTGGCCGTGTTGGAGCAGTTGGTTAGTGACTAGCTTCGGACCTTCTATCAGATTATGCTAGGCCTACTCCTTGTGGATGTCCTGCCTTGGTTTTGTCAGGGGGTAGGGTGAGCACTATGCTATGTGTTTAGTATGTATCTATTTTGTATCAGCTTGATGCTTTCTTTGGTTGTTTTGTGCAGATCTACTGTGGGATTCCACGCGTTGAGTCACCCTATCCCGTGGTCACCAATGAGAGCGGAGTTTTGATGCCGATAAGTGCTTAAAAATAGCTAAAAATTATGAATATCAAGGGAAAAATATTCAACGTCGAAGGCGGCGGCTCCAGCTAGGACGATTTTAAGCGTCAAGTGCTTTAAAGACGCCCGAGCGATACTTGTTGATTTTTGATAATTTTTCATACTTCCGTGTGGGTTGTCAGGAGTTGCCGGCCAGTGCGGGATGTCAAGTCGGATGCACAAAAATTTACAGCACTCGATTTGGACACCGGACGGGGAAATGGCCAACAAATGGGCAAGATTTGAAGAGGTGGACTTCTTTTTGGCCAAATGGGCAAGTGACCTTTGGGAGCCCCAAATGTTAAATGTCACATGAAATGTAGATGAGAAAATCGTGGAGAGAGAAGATGCATCAAAACGTGGAGAGAAGGCACCTACATCATGCCGAAAAATGCGCCCACATGTTGATGATGGATCCTCCTGCCTGTGAACAACCCCCCCAAGTGATCATGGGGCTTGATTCCCTCCTGTATGCTGACTCTATTGCCGCCCTTTGCTCCTCAAATTGTGGCCTGGATGAAGATCTCTGATTTTAGTTTTTCTCTCTCCTCCCTCTCTCTCCCTTAAGAGGCTGTTCTTGTGTGGAAAAAGACAATGAAGAATGGTGGAGGAAAGCTTGTCTGGATGAGACCGGATTGCTTCCGGATGGATAGAGACATGAAGAGTGCTGTTCTTAAAGATGTTGAGCATTAAATGCATGCTGGAAATCAGTCCCATAATCAAGACCAAGAAATCGAGACCTAAAAATAAGCGGTAATGCTATTTTTATAAAGAAAAATGATCTTTTTATGCTATTTGCTTTATGAAACCTTGTTCATATGGGATGAAAGTTCATTATGATATTGTTTTCCATGATTTTCAACTATTTGAAACCTAAAAATAAGAAAATATAAGGCTGCATGGCTGGAATTAGTGTTAAAATGCATGAAAAACACGCGTTTTAAGGGTAAAATTGGATTTTTTGCTATATAAATGAGAAATATGATATGTCACACCAACTAAATCTGAGTTTTTGTTGTCCACGAACCTAAGGGCCACATCCCACAATCAACTTTCATTTTCAATCATTATTTATTAAAGAAAAATAGGGAAAAGTTCCCAAAAATGGAAAAAATGGGTTTAAAATTAGAAAAAAATAGAAAATGGGTTTAAAATTAGGGAAAAATATAACTATGTTTGTGCAATGTATAACGATGGCAAAGCACGAGGTTGGCCTCGGTTTGTCCCCGTTTCTATGTTTTGTGCGTATCTATCGTTCTTTTAAAAGGGAAAAAATGCATAGAAACCCTATCTAACCGGTCAATGATGCAAAATGCTAAGAGTTAGATGAAGAGGGGCTGAAACACTGAAAGATAAAGAAAAGATTTGATTTATGCATTGCACTTGGCATATAGGAAACGGTTTGAATAAAGAGGATGGTAGCATGAGTATATGGCTTGGTGCCTCCTTTCAACGCAGCCCGCGCTAGTAAAATTCATGGAAAGAATGTTTTATGCATTATGCACGATGCTGGTCTTTCTTTTGTCTGAGCACATATCCATACATGATTTGCATTAAGCATAATAATTAAAAGGTATAAAAAAAACCTCCTGGATGCATGGCACTTGTCTTCCTTATTTTGAGACCAACGATGAGCGTGAGAGGATGTCCTAAGCTGTAGGTTAGTCGTTGGGTCCTAAGGGGAAACTGTAGTGAGGAATGGTACATCCTGGTACGTAAAATATTGGTACCTTGAGAGGACTTTGTGCTCATTTGTGTTATATGTTTAGCAGCGCATCAAAGGGCCAATCCCTGCAATGTAGGAGAGTTGCAGTGGGGCTCCGACTATTAGTCGGTGGAGTGCCTCCTATGTGTGTGTGATCGAGGTGTTATGCCTATGTACTTTGGGATCTCCCTTTGAGGAGTTTTAGGGAAATGTTGGACTATAAACTATAAACGTAGGAATTAAGCTTTAGGGAAGTTTGTCCTTCAACCTTAGATTGACGCTCCTAGTCCGCGAGGCCGTGAGGATGTTTGTGTGTCATGAGCATGAGGTCCGGCTAGTGCCATAGCTAGTGCCGGCCCATTTCAGGTCCCATCACCTATCATCAAAATAAAGTTTACTTACAAATGTTGATGTTGGTTGTTAAGCATAGAATGTAAAGCTAGAAACCTACATACTTGTCTTGCGTATAGCGGAACGTCTACAAGACTCTTGTATAGGCTCTGATGACTGAGTCATGAATGACATAGCCCGAGAAGGTGTAGTATGTCACAAAGATCCCTCAAAGTGACCCTTACTTTTTGCAATTTCTTTCCAAATGCTATGCATGTCAAAACCATCTTTTTTGCCTAAATTTTTAAAGAAAAATAGGAAAGAAAGAAAATTATTTAGTGTTTAATGTTTAAAATTTATATTATCTTTAAAAAATAGGAAAATTATACTTTAAATATGACTCCAATAATCCAAAAAATGATATGTGATTCACCTTCTATTTCTTCATCCAATGAAACAACTTTGTCTTTGTGTTCAAACCTTCGCTTCACTACTGTACCAATCTCATTTGATTCACTTATATTACCTAGGCAATGTACAGTCAATAAAATAATACTTTAATAAATTGACTTGTCAAATGAAATCCCTAAACTCTATCATTCATGCAAATTGGCTTACCCTTGCCATGCTCCAACGCATCATCTATCATGGGGACATCCTTTCGTTTTCTTATGGACTTTTTCTTCACTGTAGTATCAACAATTGCATCACTAATGGTACCTAAGTAGTATGAAGTCAACAAAATACAATATTTTATTCATGAAAATTAGAAACAAGGCTACTTGGATCAAATTAAAACTTTGCACTCCATCCAATATACCCTTTACTATGCTACCACCACCAGTCGCCTTTATCCCCACAACATGATGAGGGACCATGTCTATTGTATTGGACATTTCTAATTTGAAAAAAAAACTAAGTTAAGAAAACACACAAGTCTAAAAAATGATAACTTTCATGTTAAACAAATACATTTTTAGAAAGTACCATTTCCTTCATCCTCTTCTTTGTGCATAGAACCCTGTATATAAGGCAAGTATTACTAAAACAAATAGCTAAGAGCAAGAGTTACCACATATTTACTGTGTTTGTCTCTCAAATTACTTACTCTCTATTAATTCAATCTCTTGCCGTGGAATGTCATCCAATGGATAGTCTATCCACCATGGACAAACATGCATTTCCCATTCCGATAGACCCCTCTCAAGCAATGCTTTTGAGAACATACAATTTTCACATCCCAAGTCTATCCACTCCTCCACTAGAGGAGGGAGGCTTTCTAGCACCCCACTTTCCTGTAGACTACGCAACCATCTTTTCCAAAAACATAAGAACAAACAATAAAAGCACTCTTAAGTTAGAATACATTTGTACATATGCTATTTAGAAAATATGATTTCTTTATATTAGAAATACATGTACACCACCCTCTTGCTTGATTGTGTGAGCTCTAGAGCCTTCTCAGAGTCTCCAACATTCTTCATCTCACCAAAAATATTTGCAAATGCTTTTAAAAGATCTAAACGTCTTTGACATTTAAAAAGAATATCAAAGCCTCCTGGAATCTCAGTGCCATCAACTTGTAAGCTCCTAATCAATAAGGAGCATTCTCCAATCATATGAAACCAATACACCTCTTGCTTCATGTAGTTGCGAAATCTCCTTACATCCACAAAGTGTGACATAGTGGAGTCCTTTGCCTTTGTGACAGTCATGAGAAGTAAAATCTCCATTTTCTAATATACTGGTTATTGAACGAAAAATAACTTTAATATTGTTGAACCAAATTAAGTTCAATTCCAAAAATTAAGAGAACATTAGTCCTTGAGGAAAATATACCTCTCCATAGCAATATTAGCACTACAAATGGCATACAATTTGTCCTTGGTAATAGCCATCATGTTCTTTTCATCCCAATTCAATGCAAACAAAACAGAAAAGAAATCCTCTCCATGCACAGGATTAGCTATTCCAAGGTACTTGTATCCTTTGTCCATTAATTTATCTTGCTCTTTGTTTATGAATTGTTTTCTTTTTGCCTCATAATTTGCCTCTGGCAATGCAAGCTCCTTGAGGCAAGCCTCCTCTTTGAGTATGGCAGAGTTATAGTCATCCTAAATAAAAATCCAATACACTATTCTTAGTTATGGTTAAATTCAAGATACCACAATTTGTTATGCTAAAAACTAAAATACTATACCAAATTTTTTACCTTCCACACCAAAAGAGATATTAGCAAACATGGGTTCTTGTACCATGGATCATTGGCATGGTTACTTTTGCCTTCAATTTCATACTCTATTTCAGCCCACCGTCTTTGAGAAGGGCTCATCCTTTCCAAAATGCTTTGTTTATCGTCAATGCCAAACTTTTGGAACATGAAAATTTCATGGCCTAGGTTGGGTTTTACATGTGCTCTTGTTACACTACAACATTGAAAATTTTCTTTAAGTTTTAAGATTCACACATAAATTAAACCTATTCACATTCACATAACTAATAAATGAAACCTACTGGCATTCACACGTAAATGAAACCTATTGGTATAAATAAAATCTCTTGAAATTCACACATAAAGTATCTTTATATTTTGAGATTCACACGTAAATAAAAACTATTGGCATTCACATATAATTGATAATCTATTAACCCATTCGAAAAAGTTAATAGTGATAAGTATACTTACGTATTTGATGTATCCAATGCTAACAATAGTTCTCATTCTTTCTTTTTCTCCATTTGAATGAATTGACATAGAACTCTAACATGTGAAATATCTTCACTATAAACTACATACATCAAATAATAAAATAAATAATTAGTCAAAGAATGAAGTATCATCACAATAAATAAAAGAAAATAAGACAATGCATGGCTACCTTCCTTTATCCTCTTCATCCATGTCTTCAACCTATGATTATCGTCCCATGCCAAAAACTTGCACCCTCTTAAATCAGCCCACTCATTAGTCAATTCATCTTCCAATATTTGGTTAACTTCTCTCCAAAGAGGGCCCCACTGTTCCAAATTTTGGGGAAATACATCCATTAGCTCACTAGTGGACCTTCTCAAAGAAACCAAAAATTTGCCCATTGTTTCCATATATGAAGCATTATCAAAAGATGAAATCAACCATGTAGCAAAAATAGATGCAAGCCTTATAGCCTCATAGGGCACAAGTCTACACAAAGGGATAGGAGGAGGAGAAGTAGACCTCCTTACAAAAAATGAGGTCAACACATCTGACATAAGCCCAAACTTAACATTCTCTCCAATGTGTCTGTCATGCTCACTCACCTCATTCTTTTCTTCATTAGCAACATCCTCATTCACCTCTTCATTTTCCTCATGTACAGTTTGCAAATCTAAAGACCTCCCTTGTGTTGTTTCACCACACTCCGTGGTGGTAGTGTGGGTGCTCATAGGATGAGCATGAATGTCATTGCTTACTTCATCCATACTATCCTCAAGTGCTTCATCATCAATGAAAGGACATTTTCTCCTTGGTTTTACACCCTTGTTATTTGGAGATTCAAAGAATGCACGAAAGGATGCTTCTTGATCGATATTTACTAGTCTATTTCATAGACCCGATCTTAACCTTGTAATTGGAGTATCTACAAAAAGAATTTGAAAATAGAATATACAATTTATATGGAACATTAAAAGAGTTGCTAAACCATTAAGAATAGAATATGAAAATTTAAAAGAGTGATTGAATGACTTACCTGGATGGCCCCTTTTTCTTTGACCTCTCCCACCACCACCATGTTGACCTCTAGCCATGCTCAAAAGCACTAAAACAAATCATAAATTATTTTAAAAATGAAGACAATTTAACTAAATCACATGTTGTATTAATTAATATCTACCAAAATATGACCTTTTGATGAAGACAACACAATTTTATATCATTTGTTATTTGGTTTTAATAAATGTATTAAAATTTCTTAATCATTTTAACCTCCTTATAACAATTTCACCCCTACACCCCCAAAGAGGGGATACTCCCAACCCCTTGTTCCTGTCTGCATTGACGCAGACAATGCTGAGTGTCTAACAATTTCCATTCCATAAAAACCAAATCATGTCACATTTATTTCTTTAGAATGATTTGTGTACGATTTAAAAATGTTTTAAATTTTATGCCTTGGACTTGCACGGTTTACACCCACTCTATATAGAGGGGGTGTGTAGGGGGGCATCAAACCCCCCTACTACTATCGCTCGGGGGTTCCAAGGGGGGCCAAAAATTGTATGTAACTTGGCATAGTGGTTTAGGAAGGAGAGACTGACAGGGGAGTGGTAGAGATAGAGAACGCTGCAGCCAAAAATTTTCCGAATCGTACCAACAACACCCTACGGACAAACAACTAGGAGGTATTGAGGGTTCCCCCTCCCCGCCTTATCCCTCTCCTTCTCCTCCCTCCAAAAGAGGCTATGCCCAACCCCTGATAGTTGTTTGCATTGACGTAGATAGCCGCAGGTGTCCCAAAGGTCTCCTCCCCTCCCATTTTTTCCATTTACTATCTCATTCTCTACCTCCCCTTTCCTTCTCTTCCCTCCCATTTTTGTCCTCTCATTGTCTACCTCCACTTCCATTTTTTTAGCCATGGAGAAAAATGAAACTTGAAATATAGATTTTCAACCATGGGGATGGAGTGTGGAGCTTACCCGATGAGTTTGATGGAGAATGTTGGTCTTGTTTGAGCTTGTTGTAGGGGTTGCCCTCCTTCTTGCTTCTTCTTTCTGCCTTCCAACTTGCAATGGGAGAGAAGAAGAGGGAAACAAAAGAGAAAAGGAAAAAGAAGAAGAATAAGAAGGAGGAGGAGGAGAAAGTAATAAAATGTAAGACAAAAAAGAAGATATGTTTAAACTGTTACACACAACTTCCAATGGTAAGAGGTAGGTGCATATTGAACGTCCATCATGAGAGAATGTTTATCTCGAACACCAAAAAATTATTTACTAATATGTCTAAATGATGACGACGCTTGACATATGACAAAATAAAACGTGTTTATAAAAATTTGTGCTACATCATGACCTCAAAAACAATTTATAAATACTTGCTAAATTTATTTTTGAGAAGACATGATTTAAAAAATAATAATTTAACTAGCTATTATGATTTTTCAATATATAGACTTTTGTAGTGATTTGATTCATTAATGGACTGATTCGCAACTTCAATCGTCACTAAGAACTTGCCCATGGAGTAAGAGCTCATTTAATTCATATTTGGTGGGGGTAGCGGACTATTATTTCTAGATTTAAACAAATTGATAAATAATATGCATGTTATTAGATATAATATTTCACATTCGCAGCTCCATTGTTTGCTAAGTTTCAAACCAGCTTTTGTGAGAGACGATGGCAGAGGTTACTCTTCAATGGTCAATCAACTCCCAATCACTAGAACGTATTGTACCCCTGAGGGATGGAAAGATTCTTGTGAGCTCTTTTTTTCTTCAATCACTTCTACCCCCCTGACCGGAAGCTGGTAGGCTTGTATGCTATTTTCTAACTTGATGCTTACACTGAAGAGATTGCGGTTCATGGCCAGCCAGATATCAATGGTGCAGAGCAATTTTTGCTTGATTTGTCTCTTTCATGTCAGTATAAAATAGTACATTGTGATAGCACTCTCACAATGGACCATGGTGAAGGACTATGCACTGTAGAAAATCGCAAACAAGCTCATTCACTTTCAGGACATGTGGTAGACATTTGATCCAATTCCGTAAGAAACGTCATCTCAAACTTCTTCGCCACTTATAACAAATTCTTTTTGTGCACCCGTATCTACTCCGGCTATTGACTCAGAGTTGGATGATGGACTTGATAGTTCTCATTCATTTCCACCAATAAAGAAAGAGATTTTACCTTGGATTGCTAACAGCCCCAGAGGGGAAAGAAGTTGAAGGCTTTATTGCAAATGAGTGAATGCCCTTTTTCTCTTAGTGAGATTCCAAGAGAGTACAGTGGTTTTGTTGCTTTTGTTCTTTTTCCTACATATGGCACATCTTCAAACATGGATGGGATGCAGCAACAGTATGATGGTCATGTTTGGGCAAGATCCCATCCAGCTAATATCTTCCCTGATGCTACTTCAAGAATTAGCCATTGCCTTGTTGGAGATTTGCAATGTCATCGAGTCAATTGTCCTTACTATGAGAGCAGCAATCAACATAATAAAATGTATTTTCATGGTTGCCTCAACAGCATAGTGAGCAAGGGGCTATTTGCAAGTGAAGAAAAACATTCCATCACTTGTCACTGTTGCAGTAAAGTTGACACTTGTTATGCAACTTGTAATTATAAAGTTTATTATATTTTTCCAAAGGACGCAAGCATGGAGAGATTGATGCTTCATGTAGGCACTCAAACACACAATGTGCAACCAGGGACTTCAAAGATTGCAATTAAAAAAAATAGATCTCTAGCTCACTCGGTTTTGCAAGTGAATCAACACTGTGGTGTTAGGAAGATTGAAATGATTGTAGCAAAACAAATTATCATTGAATCTTTGACAACTAATGGTTCAAAGGTGGAGGGAGAACAATAGCTTACAAAATTTTTGGAGGAGTTGATGCCATTGGTTCAAAATCAAAGGTTAGTTTTGGTTATTTAAGTCTGTCGCTTGATCCAAAGGTAGAAAAATGTGTTTTTATTGGATACTCTTTAGATTAGAAAGGGTATCACTATTATAACCCTGTCACATGTAAGTTCAGAGTGAGTAGGGATGTCATCTTTGATGAAATGAGCAGTTGGAATGCATCTAGTGGTGATGCATTGGATGTTGATGATGATCATGACCCTCATGTGCAGGTTGAAAAGCAAGAATCACGGACTCTTAGTGGACCAGAGACACCATCTGGTAGTCCTTAGTCTGGGAGACTAAGGAGTACCTCTACATCTTCAGGTGCATATGGATCAACCAGCAGGTTATGAAGATTTAGAGCATCCCACGTATGTATGCAGGTTGAAGAAGGCGCTCTATGGGCTCAAGCAAGCACCTAGAGCATGGTCTGACAAGATCAGAGAGTATCTTGTCAATATTGGCTTTTATATTTTTGATGCTGATCACTCACTTTATATTTTTGATGCTGATCACTCACTTTATGCTCCTTACCTTCAATGCATACTCATTGATAGACATCTTCCCTTTCTTCAATGTATTCAACTCTTGCTTGAGTTGAATCTTTCGTGCCTTTGTATTTACGGAAAACATACTTTCAAGTATGGTCCAAGCTGCATATGAATTCTCTGCATTTCTAATATGTCCCAACATATTATTGTCAATTACTGCAGACAGCCAATACATGACCTTCTTGTCTTTTGCATTCCATTCCTTCCGTACCTTTGTCTCTTATGTAGTTGGAGGATCACTCACCTCCGGCTCCTTTTCTTTACCTGAAACAAACTCATAGAGGCCTTTTCCAATAAGGAAGTTCGTGACACGAAACTTCTATGAAGGGTAGTTGTTCTTGTCGAGCTTCTCAATGATGGGGCTTCCACTGTTCTCTGCCATTATCACAAAACTAATACCAAACAGTAAGCAAATCTTCTGCAACCCTCGACCTGTAGTGCACAGCAATACACCAGACAACCTTTTTCATTGTCTGCTCAACAATGCATACAATCTGCAACCTGTTTGCAGATAAACCTTATGTTTGCTTCCTGCAAACACCTCAAGAATTACAGATTCGCAATCTATAACCTGCGCACCTACTTTTGGTCAAAAGAGCCGAAAGCACAGTGTACCCTGAAACTATTGTCCGCAACTTTGCGGCTCTAAAACGGGGCCTGAAATGGCCTCAAATACCCAAAATAACTGCGGGATGGCCCTAAAGGACTGATCTACAAAATACACAGTGCTCTTCGCGTACACCAAATTTCACTGCAATCTGAGATTTTTGCTCTGTCCTACTTCCGGTGCCTCCACAGGCACTATCCAAGAGAAAGAGTGGAAGGATGGGAGAGCTTCTTACCCGTGGCTTGCTTGCTCGAACCTTGCTTCTTCTCCTTCACTTCAGCCTTCAAAATTAACCTCTCTCAATGGCGCGGCTCTGATACCATGTCAAGAATCGCATGGTGGGGGGACTTGCTCAAGATGTTGCGGCGCCGAACACACATAGAATGCATAAGGAGAAGCTCACTCAAGAGACAAGAAGAGAAATGGAGGCCAAAACGTTTTCTTGTTGGTTTCTTCTTCTTCTTCCACACACTTTACAATGTACACAAAGTATAGATAAGATACAACATAAAGGAAAGTGGCTTACTAAGTCAAACAATGCATAACCGACTACACTAGTCGACTGGCGCTATAACTATGCCAACTGTAAATAGGTGTAACAACCTAAATATAATAAGTAATGAGTCACTGGCCATGTGAGAGTCATAATGACCATCGACGTGCTAAGTGTAGACGTGTGGACCCATCTAACTAGGCGGTCCATCATCAATGTCCGCATGTGTTGAGCTTGTCATCTCAACAAATAGGATAGACCATTGGGGTAGTACTACACATGTAAATGTTTTTATTTGTTTATATTTGTTATATGCACTAATATCATTGGGGTGGGAATACCCAAGTACGAGAACAAAATAGACAAGTAAGAGGATTTCTTGACTTTTTTATTGGGTTGTAGGCTTCCTTGAGTCCTTGGGAGAGGGCTTGTATTCCCAACAAAAATCTTTCTGAGAGCGTGCATGCAAGTTGGTTAGCAGGCGAGGATGGAAAGAAGAAAATTGATTTATATGATGCATGCATCACTGACTTGATCAACTCATATATTCAATGTTCAAGGCAATTGGCCTTCACAGCTAGAACATACTTGGGAAGTGGTCCCGACATGGATGCTCTTATTAATAGGGTGGTTGCAAGAAACACCCCTTCACTTGCGTTCATAGCTTGAACAGTTCAAGGAGGAGTTCTTGGCACCCCCATGTATGGAGAGCCTTTAATTTCTGGGAACAAAGAAACAATTCAAAGGAAAAGAAGAGCTCTAGATGGTTGTAGCTCTCATAAACCTTGCTATGCAATGGAGTCAAGGGATAGAAAAGAAAAAGGATGACCACACAAGATAAATTTTCAAAATAGAAATGACCAAGCTATACAAGTAGGCTTGGACCATGAGGTGCATGCAGTGCCAATTGAAATGGATCTCCCAGAGGAGGAAATGCATAGAAGTTTGTGGGCCATTTGGAGAATGCCCATTCATTGCAAACGAAAATGTTTTGGTATTATAAATAGAAATAAGTGCTGCAATGTGATAGAAAATAGATCACCTGGGCTACAATGTCCTTCATTTTGGTCAGAGAGGGAATTTCAAGGTAAGCCTATTGCACAATGGTTCTGGTTTTGCAGTCATGATGTGGAGCATACATGGTATGTTGATAAACAAGTTAAGCATGTGCCCTTGTGACCAAGGATTTGGTCTATTGCCAAGGGCACCAATGCTTCTACAGATGAGATTTCAATTCTTATAAAAGGATGTTTTGCATTCAAGCATGATGGCATTCCACTTGCCCCCAAAAATACTACAACCCATGGGACAGGACCACTTACCTCTTCAAGTGGCAAGCGAAGCAAAAAATGGAGACATGGTATTTCTAAGGATGCAGAAATAAAAATTGCATTGGCTGAGGCATTGGATGTAGTTTTCATGGAAGAGAAAGTAGTGGTGGAAAATGAGACACTTATATTTTATGTTATGTCAGAGCATTTGTATGAGGTGCATGTCAATCCCGAGCCCTTTTGCACATGTCCTAACTTTCAAAAGAGAGAGTTGGAAAGTAAACCCTTCTTAGCCTGCAAGCACATGTATTATGTCTACATTCGTGTGCTTGGGATGGTCAAAAATCAACATATGATGATGCATCAACCTTCCCTTAACCAAACTGATTTAAATTCTATGCTTGCCCTTCCCCGACGCATAAAATGCAAATCAAAGACTTGAGAGTTTCATCTTGGCTACTGCTCAATGAGATGGGAACCATGCACTAGTGAATTGAAGATTTAAAGGGCATATGAAGAAGTGGAGGTGGATGTTCATTTTGGATACATGATGTGAAGGGACCACATATTTGGCATTTTTCTTTTTTGAGCATAATGAGAACTCTAGTAAAAGTAGACATTATTAATCATGGATCAGTTGTCCATTTGCGGACATGATTGGATGAGGATCTAAAAGTGAAATTATTGATCATGCTTTTTTTATTCATTGAGGGGGCCATCTATTTATAGGTTAGGGATCTCTTTATAAACTATGCTTATTTAGTATGCAAAGTAATTTCATTTTTCCTGATTTTGATGCTCCAACTTCATTTTGGTTGCTTGAGCCAAATTTTTTTTCAAGGTAATCTAGATCTTGCTCCTCTGCTCTTATTATGAAAAGTATGCAAGCTTATTGTTTGCCTTTTGCTATGAAGAATACATCCATAAAGCTTGGTATTCACTAAGGGGGCTACCTCTCTGTAGGTGATGGATCTCATTATAAATTATGCTTATTTTTTGTACAAAGAAATTTTATTTTTCTTAGTTTTGATGCTCCAAGTTCATTTTTGCTAGTTGTGACAAATTTTTTCTCAAGGTAATCTCGATTTTGTTCCATAAATCTTGTTGATCACTTTTTTTTAATTCCCCTCATAGGGTTGTCTATATCCCTTCTAGATATGTTATAGTTAAAGCTCCCTACAACCATTGCATATATGAGAAGATTTGGAGTGATTAGTGAAGAAGATAAGGAAGATATTGACCTCTGTTGATGCCAAGTCCACATATCGTATATATAAGTGGCTTTCATAATTTGCCTAAATAGTTGCAAGAGAAATAATTATATTTTCCTATATTGAGTTCTTTTTGTTTTTTGTTTAGATTGACTCATTAATTTAGAGATTAATCTGATTGATAAGGGTACTTTTGAGATCTGTCATAGCATCCCAATTTTGTTCATTTTCCTCTCTTCAGTATATTTTGAGAGTTTGAAAAACATGGTTCCTTGAATAGCTTGTTTAATACAAATTTTCAATATGTGTAACAAGATTATCCCTCATAAAGTTACAAAATTTGCAAAAAAACTCCAAGTTTTGGCAAATACATTGAAAAACTCCAAGTTTTGGAAAATTTTGTGAAAAAACTCAAAATCGAGGGCTTGCTTTCTTAAATCCCCGGATCTGGTAGTATCCTGACCTCAAATCAATCTTAGAGAATATTCTTGCTCCCTACAATCAATCAAGTAACTCGTCTATCCTTGGAATGGGGTATTTATTCTTGATGGTTACTTGGTTCAGGCCTCTATAATGGATGCAAAGGCAAAGTGTACCATCCTTCTTCTTTTGGAACAAGACTGGAGTCCCCCAAGGAGAACTATTGGGGCGTATGTGCCCTTGGTCCGTTGTTCCTTTAACTCAATAGCTTCAAGAATGGACATCTTGTAGGGCCTTTTTGCAACTAGTGCAGCACTTGGTATTAGCTTAATCTCATGATCCACTTCCCTAGGTGGTGGTAATTTTGTCAATTCTTCCACAAACACATCCACATACTCTTTTAACCATGATGGTTCTTCATTGGAGTCCCCTACCTGTTCCAAATTTTTTAGCTTGATTAGATAGATGGGTAATCCTTTCCTTATTCCTTAATCTATTCACATTGCCTTAGCTAGCTGGATCTTTGATTTACCTGCTTCTCCTTGTGTTGTAACTTGCTCACCCTTAGGATTCCAAAAGGAGACTTGTCCTTTCCCACAATGGATGTGAGCATCATTGGGGATTCGCCAATCCATCCCAAGTAGGCACTCATGGACTCCTAGATTCATTACCCTGAATTTAACAGATGTGGGCTCATTTCCGACTAGAAATTCCACCTTAGTAGTTTGTCTTGTGCAAGTGATTTCTCACCCATTCGCTAGTTCGACAAGCAAAGTAGGTGTAGTGCCGTGGCTATCCCTAACCTTCTTGCACAAGCTAGTGAAATGAAAGAATGAGTGCTGCCACAGTCAATCAGGGTTTTGAATTTCTTATCTTGATAATCCAATGGTGTTTGGATCACCGAAAATTGACGATTCGGGCCCTTTTTGTGGAGAGCGACATGAACGGATGCCCTCTCAATCTCTTCCATGGACGGGACTTCTTCTTCTTTGATTCCCTTAGTGGTGATATTGGAAGTTTTTTCCCTTACCATTACTGCATGACCGCGACCACGAATAGCTCTGGCTTGGCCACTGAATTTTCATTGACAACAATCTTCGCCAAGTTTGGGACATTCCCTTTTGAAGTGCTTAGGTTCATTACAATGAAAACATCGTTGGCTTTGGTCACTTATTTATGTGGGGACAAAGTTACTAATTGCATTTTCCCTTGGCTTCTTCCGTTGGCCTTAACTTTGTCCTTGCAGTCTTTTAAATTGAGCTTTCAACATCCTTGGATTCTGGTCCTTACGAGACCAGGGTCTATTATTACTAGACTTTAGCTGACTTCTTGGGCGATAGGTCCTCAATGCATCTTGTAAATCCGAAGGATGCATTGATTCCAATCGAGTGTTCATTGATGGGTTCAGCCCATCAGAGAACTTTGAGACTTGTTGGGGAATACTCATTGTTGGGGTGTATTTTAGTAAGGAGACAAATCTCGAGTAGTACGCCTCCAGAGATAGACCCAACTGTTTCAACTTAAAGAACTCATTCATCTTTTGAGTTCTGTATGGAAGTGGCATGTATCTTCCCTGCACTCCTTCCTCTAGTTTATCCCAAGTTATTGTGCTTTCTGTGCTTTACACCATTGCTTCCTCCAGAGCCTAGCTTCACCTGTAAGTTTGAGCTTGGCAATCATAGCCTGGTTTACAAGTGTTGTTCCCTGCTGCACTGAAGTAATCTTCCATGTATTCTATTCGTACTTCGGTATGAGTTTCAACAGTCTTTCTTTTCCATCATATTCCAGATGTTTGATTTGTTTGAGAAGAAACTTCTTCTCTTGTGCCTCTGCGGAGCTTAGTGCGGGGATGAGATTCTGGTTTTGCATTTGGGGTTGTATCTGGTTTTCAATTTAAACTTCCATGTCGGGATTGCATTTACACATCTCTACACAACTTAAATCAATGCGCAAATTATTTTTCATTACTACTATCGGACATGCCAAATAATCATAGAACTCTTATTTATCCATAAGCAAGCATAACCCTCAAGTACAATTATTTAGGAATAGATAGAGATTGGTCGGGATGATTTTCTTTTCAAGAGATAATTCCCTATTGGACTCAGCTACAATGATAGAATAGTAATATGGATCGAGGGAATGAATTCTCAGGAAGTGGTAAGTCATGGGAAGTTCAGGAAATCCCCACTGTTTTTGATAGCCATGACGTTCATTTTGCCCCATTACTTTAATTTTGTCTACTGGCAAGACTTTGACTACCTCCTCATAGATATAGTGATTCTATTCTACTTGCTAACAGCCAATGTGTAGGGTCGAGTTCACACGTGCCTCATGGAAGATGAATAATTTGACGATCTTCAAGTCCTCCAACCATTTTAGCCTCTTCAGATTTTTTTCAAGATAGACAAGTCAGTTGGCATCTATGTAGCAGTAGCTTGCGCTCAATGTCCAATGTCTTTCTGCATACAACGGTGAAGGGTTGTAGATTTGATCCAGGATCCCCATCATGTCGAATTGTCTGTGATAACTTGAAGAGCTCATAGCCACCCTGAACATGATATGAAATACGAGGAACCTGCTCCATGCCTCATAGGTCTATACGCAACCACAATCCACAAGTGAGTGAAAGAAAAAAAAAAATCTAGTGAAAACATCACTTCACTCTTCCCGATTTATTCCTATCCTAATTGTTTTATTCATTGGTAGGCTCTGATACCAACTGTAACATGACTGCCTATGTCCAAGCATGTTTTTAGTAGTCCATCGAGAGACTAATCTAAGTGACACCGCCCAGCACTCCCATGGAATGTTACTGATGCCAGGAGGCATATTCCACGATGGATTCCGTGATTATATTTATTTATCGAGGCTTGTACACAAGGTGGATTTCTTATGTGAGAAGTTGACGAGGACACCTGTCCGTTTCGGGAGTCAGATTAATTGAATGTGTACGTGGGTGATTCCAAACAGGTGATTCTATAAAATACATATCATATTAATGGATGTTTACGAGTTTAGAGTGCGCACTTGAATTAAATTAAGGTTAGGGAAAAGTTCCAACCCATTTAATTATCTTGTAGTTGAAGACTGCTAGGTATTCAATTTTGTTGGGTTTTATTTTATTATTTTCTAACAATTGTGAATGCTTCAGTTGATGTGTAGAGCAGGCAGCGGTGGCCTTGGTAGCACCGAGTGATGACATGAATCCAAATGCCTAGAAGAATTACCATTTTTGATGGGCACGCATCTTATTAGTAAAGGCATGGCATCAATATTTATTTAAGCATGCTTATTTATTAAAGGGCTTGACAAAATCTTTATTATCTTGTATGCACATAGGCACTTGGTTAAATATTTCATTATTTGACATTTGTATTTGGGCACAAGCCAATTTTTGGACGCCCAAACGCCTTACTTTATATTTGGGTAAAAGCAAACACAAATGCAAAAGTATGATATTTGTAAAATGGGCTATTTTTTAGCTAAAAGATAAATAAATCTATAAATACATGCCTTGTGAAGTGCTCACACAAGGGCATAGGGGGAGATTGCACCCAATTCGTGTTTTTTGGTCTCATGTCGTGCAAATTCCCTTTTGCTGTTATGAAGGTTGGTAGAGTTCTTTGTTCTTGGGGACCTTCCGGCATTTGCCATGCACACATACATCATCCGATCTGTGCACCAGTGGTATCAGAGAAAAGCTAAGATCAAAAGCTTCCAATCGCTTACCATCTCGTGCAAAGGCAAAGCTCCTAGAATGAACGGGCTCTATAGAAGGCTATCTCGTGATGAATTGACAACACAGGCATGTTCCTGGCTATGAAGAACCCCTTGTTGAATCCTCTCATCGCGAAGGACCTCTCTCAGGAGATGGAGGACCACTCGGGAAGTCCCTTTTTCAAGATATTTTTTCTCACTGAGGAATTGTTAACTTTTATGGGAATTGTTAAGCTTATTTTTTAAGCTTAAAGAGAACTTCAATTCTAATGCCTCACATCAGTAATTCGGCATAAACTTGTCGTCATCGATTCTATTCAAAATGTGCCACAGTCCTGTGTCGAATTCCTTAAATCATTAAGACTTTTGAAAGCTTAAAGTTACTAAGCTTATGTAAAGCTTAAAGTTTCATATATCCATCTCCTCCGTAGCAGGTGTTTACACTGCGGTAGTCTCGAACCGGTTTTGAAGTTCCAGCAAGCCCCTATTTCCACCTGCAACTTGGCTGAACGGATTTACAACAAGAAGGCTATCATGTGCAGTCTATGCAGAAGACTATTTTGCTTGGAAGAAGACCGTTATCAATTGCCATACCCGAGAAAAGCAAGATCATAAAAGCAAAAAACATTTTTTTTTAAAAAGGCCAAGCCTTGTAAACCCAAATTTGAGCTAGCTCATCCTTCTAACGAGATTTTGAGTGTGTGAGGTTGTTTGAGCTTCTTGCAGGATGTTAGATCATAATATGGACAATTCTATGGATGAAGGAGATTTGCTAGAGCTGACTATGGAGCTAAAATTGGATCTAATCATGATGCAACTTCAAGAAGAGTGAATGGCATGTCAAAACTTGCAAGCTCAATTGGCTACACTTCAACAACCCACTGTCGATCAAGACGGAGCACAACCTAAAGATGTTATTTGATGTACTAATGATGCGACACTCGATGCGCACAGGCTCTTAGGAAAGAGGCCAATATAAGTAAAAGAAATTTTAAATTATGTACTTTTAGTGTGCAACATGATGGCAAAATTGTTCTTACTTTCATTAGTCAATTTAACGACTATTTTGATGAAGAGCAATATGTTGAAAAAGATAAACTTAAATGCGTCACTAACCATCTAGCAGACAGAGCATCATTATGGTGGATTGTTGTCTGCAAGAGTGTTGATTGTCCCTCTACTTGGGAAGCCTTTCAAAAGATATTTTACAAAATTTCCTTCCACCTCAATTCTATGAGAAAGCTATTAAACAATGGGATCTCCTATAACAAAGAGATCATGAATCCATCCCGCAATACATTGAGTGTTTTTGGAGTGTCTTACTTCAACTTTGAATGCTTGAAGATGTTCCTGAGATGACCCACAAGCGCAAGTGCATGTCCGGTTTGCTTGGTTACTTCTATGCAGAAGTGAATATGTTCAAGCCAAAGACGTTGGAGGATGCGATTTCTTTAGCGCATGATGCAAATGATAAAATTTATGGATAAGAAAAGTGATCACAACAATTTTTTATTAATGGTAACTTTGGTACAAAGCAATTCAATTCTAACTTTCGAAGATTCAATCAAAATCGCTTTATTCCTTTTTCTTTTCGTAAACCCTGGACTCGACCTCCTACTTTACCATCAAATACAAATTCAAACCCTAAGCCTTCCCTCTAGCTGCTCAACTGCCAAGACCCACGGACCGCTTATTGCTTCAAGCGTTCCAAGCGAGCTCTAATGGCTATCTCTCACCTAGCCGATGCGCCGTCGATCCTACGAGTGTAGTGAGCTTACCTTGATGCTTGACCGAGTACCCTCCTCTCTCTTGCACTCTGGTAGCTCCACGATTCTTGATGCTAGCTCAAGCATCCTCAATCCTCCTCCATCTCCAAGCTCCATCCTCCATAGCGGTGCGCACAAGAGAAGAGAAGAGAAGAGAAGAGAAGAGAAGAGAAGAGAAGAAGAGAAGAGGAGATGGTGAAGAGCTTCACCCTCTTGATCCCTCACTCCCACACACTCACTCCCTCACACTCTCACACTCCCTCTCTCAAGAGCACACACAAGCAAGAAGGAGAGAAGAAGAGAGGAAGAAGAAGACTCCTTTTGCCACACACCAAAGGAATGAGTTTCCATTCACTTTTTGAACTTTATATACAAACCCTAAAATCCCACGGGTGGTCATCCCCTTTTTTCCTTTTTTACATGGCCGGCCGTAGCCTAGGCCCTTTTTCCCATTTCCCACCATTCTAATTTATCCTATTCCCAACTAATTCGTACAATTTGCACAGGAGTGAGCCTGGCGCTCTTTTACAAGGATTCGGGAGCGCTTCCACATTTAATGGTACGCCTTTTACTCTTTTGTTGTTTCGGGGCGACACTGAGACTTTCTGAGGGTCGTGCCCGAACATTTAATTTTTTCAGGGTCTGGTTACCGGTCAAGGCGCCTTTTTCTGCTTTTATCCTACGCCTTTTTTGCTATTTTCTTTTTTCCATTTTCCCGCTCCTCTGTGCTGCGGTAAACACGGTAAACATTACCCCCTCCTAGCCAAGTGCCAGTCCCATGGCACTACAGTGGGAAGTAGTGGCTAGTTAGGTATGCTGCTAGGCAGAACTCGTAGAGAGGTGATGGAGTTTAATGATGATGACCAGGAGAGATTCCGATGTGCTTTAGGCTTCATGAAGATGCTCGACATTTCTCACACAGTTGTGGCTTCCATTCTGCGATGGCTGATTGGGGTTCCAATTGGCTGGTGGAAAATATGTAGCCGATCATCCTTTGAGCATTAGAAATGTTTGATCAATAAGCAATCCCTTAGGAGGATGGTATTGGAGGGATTTATCCTGGAGAAGCCCCCTGAACTCTGCCTTGACAAAGATATGCTTTGTCTTCGCATTGAAGATCTATGTCTTTGATTTGAAGATCTTTGTCTTTGAGTTGAAGGTCTTCAGTGCTGCGTTGAAGATCTTCACCCTTGCATTGAAAATCTTCAGGCTTGTGGAATCAATAAGCAATCCATAGATCTTGAGGCATAGGGCATGCATCTTTGGAAGATGAGGTTCCAAGATCTATGCCAATGGCAGATCTATTACTGAGTACTCCTTTTGCTTGATTTGGTTCAATCATGGTAGCCATCAACAGCAGCAGGCAGATGGTTGGTGACATGAAGCACGTTGGTCCGTCCACTCCAATGCAGAAAAGCTCCTGAAACAGCAGCAATGGTGTCATGTCCGGCACATGGAAAGAATTTTGATCATTAAAGGACGCAGTGGGTGATCTTCTTCAGTTGAGTAGCCAGTTCTTAAAACTCGAACATAACCTGCAAGAAAAGTTGTGCACTCCCTATGGGGTGTGTCTGCCTCTCTGTGTAGTGCGTGGTGCCCGTGGCAATGGAACTGGGAGATAGGAACCTTGGGAAAACCTTGGGCAAGCCCTTGGTAATGTCCCACACTTGAGGACCCAGTTCGTGTGTCATTGGAGGTGCGGTGCAAGTCTTAGGGTGACAGGTCTGAAAGTCCTACCCTTGATGTGCCCTAAGTGTAAAGTGGGGAAGGGGCTAGGGAGAACCCTAGGTGTAGTACTGTGGTGCACAGCGAGGCGAAAGGAAGTTGCAAGCGGGTCATGTGAAGTCCTCTCTCTCTTGTCTTTGCTTGGTAGTAGATTCATCCCTTGGCTTTGCTATTCTTTGTTGTTGTCTCTTCTTTCTAGTTCACCCTCTCTTCTTTTTTTTTTTTGTGGAATGACATCCAGGCCTAATTATCTTCATCGGAATGAGGAGGGGAAGGGGGTCTAATAGATTTGCTCAAAAACTGGCGACTTTGCATGTAATCTTTCAGATTTATGCGGATATGAAGAGAAGTGGTGGAGAGGAAAGGGTGATTGCACCTAGTGAATTGGCTATCATTCATATCTTCCAAGAGGGCTAGGCAAAAAGAGGGGAGGAGGCTAGCCCTCATCATAAGACGAGCCATGGCGCAGTTGTCAATAGCGTTAGGGTCAAAGAATAGGGGAGGTAGGCTGCGCTCTTGTAGAGTCAGGTCCTGCTTAAGGAGTAGCCTAAGTAACCTAAGATAATTACAGGTTGTTACAAAGGCGGGGTCAGGGCATGAGGAGAAATCTGCAAGAAAGCGTGTCATAGAATCATCTAGGCTTTCGAAGGTAAAGAGAAGGGCATGCTCGAAGGATACTACAGTAGAGTTATAAATAATAGGGAAGTCGTACCGCCCGTGGAGGGTGGCATCAAAATCCACCCCTACCCTCAGAGGGTATGCCATGTAGGTAGGGTTGTTCCGCTCGAATGGCAGGGTGTTTCAAAACGCCATCCAGGTGAGCATGCTAATATCGCATACTCGGCTCCTCCACAGGGGTTGGATTTTGTAGCCCTGTACAGTGTGTGGGACTTCAAAAACTTTGTTCTGCCAGTAATCAGCCGCTTCTATGCCCCAAGAAGTCGGGGTTTTTTCTCACTCTTCTAGCCATCTTTGCCCCAACCGGCCACCGACCGCCGCGATCACCTCGTCCATCACTTTGAGCGGCAAGACCCTCTGCAGACTGTTGGGTAGGATGAAACTAAAGTTGAATAGATCCTTTCCTTGTTCTTGTATCTCCCACAGCACCAGTTCTGCATGGAATCCCGCGGGGAGATCGTCAGGGCATGGTGGGAGAGGTGCGGACGGCAGCACGGCTGGCTTGGCTCTCAGCTGTTTCCTGGCTTCCTCTACTAGCTTTCTACGTCTTTCCCTAGAGGCGGCTTTTCTTTCCGCAGATGGGTCCTCTTGTGGTGGCTCTTGCGACTGCGGCGAGGGGGGTTGTGGGACTACATCCTCCCTGAATCGGTTCATGTTGATTTCAAGTTCTGCTTCCTCCCGCTGCCGTTCTCCTTGTGGTGCTTCTTCTTTGAATCCAAGGGCATCGATTTCCTGGGGGTTTGGGCCGGCCAACAATAGGTATTTTCGTTGCTCATCCAAGCTCAGCCTAACCTCCGCAGGTAGGGGTGGCATCTGCAATCCAGCGTGTAAGGCTCTTCGTGCTATGCCGAGCTTTCTTTGCATCACCTCCAATGACTCTCCTTGCGCTGAGTGGGTGGTGTCTAGGATGGTGTCGAGGAAGGCCTTTTGTTGAGTGCCGAAGGCCACTTGGGCAGCTTCTGCCTTGCTCTTTGCGATGATTTTCTCCTTCTCCACCAGAGCAAGGCACCGCGCCAGTGTCTTCACCCTCTTTTCATTGTACGCAACCCACTCCTCTTCTCTTTTGTTCATTTCTTCCAAGTTCTCTCCTTGCTTTAGGGTTAGTATCATGAGTTTCTGCTCGTGGTCTTCCAACTCCCTGACTAGCCTCTCTTGCTCTTGTTTTTCAAAGTTTAGTTGAGCTGTCAAGCGCTCGATCTCGTCTTGCTGCTCCTTTATGCCTTGTTTTCTCTCCTCGTCCCTGGCATTCAGCTCAGCCACAAGCGTATCAACTTGAGCAGATTTCGTAGCGAGCTTCTGGTATTGCACTATCAGGAGCTTGTGCTCTCTTTGCTTTTTCACTAACTCCTGTGTCTCGTTTTCAAGCTGCTGTCTCCAGTGCTCCTCCCTATCATCCTTAGCCTTCATTTCTTGTTTGAGATCTGCGATCTCCCTCTGCTGCATGTTGTCATCCTCGTTTTATCCAGTTGGAAGGCGGCCACTAATTCCTTCTTGGCTGCCAACTCAGCCACGGCTATCTTGTGTTCCTCCTTAGCTTTCTCCAATTGGGAGAGCAGCTCGATGACGTACTTGTCGTAATTAGCCGATGGCGTCATCTTTGCGTGGATGGGTGAGGTTGAGGCTTCTATCTTTTGCCTTTTAGGCTCTTGCCTGGATTCCGCATCAGTAGCTGGCCTCTTTTGTCCTGTGGCCGTGGTTTCTGTGCTCTATCCCTGGCCGATCTCTTTGTTGATGAAGTATTGCATCCATGCCACAAAGTTTGACACGTCGACACTGGTCGAGATGCTAGGGGTGATGGTGGTGGGTTCAGCAGAAGGCACCAGGAGGGTAGGAATTGGATGAATCGGGGCCTTGCCCTTGCCCTCAAGGGACTGGAGGTGGCACAAACTCCGGCACCTGTGTGCTAGACCCTGGCCCTTCTTCTCTATGCGGGCTCAAGTTCCCCAATTCATCTGCTCGACTTTGTTGCTTGATGGATCCGTCGTGTGGCTTCCGCTAGGTCCTCTTCCTCCTTCCTTCGTAGCTCTTCCTCTTCCCCATCTGCCTTTCTTTTCCTTTTCTCCTCCACTTTTCTCTGCTCTTCCTTCTTTTTCCCCTTTTCTTCTTTTTCCTTTCTTTTCTTCTCCTCTGCTTCCTGTTTCGATGCCTTCTTTGCTTTCTGTAATTCTTCTTTTTCCTTCTCCTCCTCTTGTCTCTTCGTCCTCTCTCTCTCCTTGGCCTCTTTTAGGGACTCTTTCTTTGCCCTTTCCAAGTCTTCTCTCTCCTTCTTTCTGCCTTCGTCATCCTTCTTCTTTCTCTGCGTTGTCTTCTTCTTGGGTTTCTTGGTTGTCTTTTTGCTTGTATGTCCCTCCCCCTCTTCTTCTGTCTTAGTTCTATCGGTGGACCTATCATTGTCCTGGTGAGGAGGCAACCTTTCTGGCGTTTCTCCTTCTCCTTCTTCCGTATCCTGTGCTTCCTTCACAGCCTCTTGGATGAGCACAGTCAAGACACCTCCATACCCGATGAAGGAGGCCTTGGAGGAGGCTTTCTTTCTTTCTGTAACTTTAGAGGTTGGAGATTCTCCTCCTGCTGGTACACTTCCTAGGGCCAATGCTTTGGCTACCTAATCGATCGTTTTTCGCACGTACCCGTTCCAATCTACTTCGTCTAGGGTATGGGCTGCTACATTCTCCAGCACAGGTACGCTAATTCGATGCATCAATGAATTGTAGCGCTGGTTGGAGAAGAGCACATATATCAGCTTGGCCTGCATCCTGGCTTCTGCGTTGTCAGGGATATCCTGGATGCTTATGCCGTCATTTGTGAGCACATCTTCCTTCTTCATTTTAAGCATGGCATAAACATCCCTTTTTTGTTTCCTCTCCATCTTTGGTACCAATCCCAAAGCCTTCTCCACCAAGGCTGGGTCTAAACGGACCTGTACCTACTTTGCATCTTCTCCTCTGCCCACCGTCACAATACCACATTCTTGATCTGGGTTGTATGTTCTGAGGAACTCCACACACTTCAGGTGGTCCGGCTCCTGCGAGAACTTTTCAAGATACTTCATGAGGTTGCATTGTTCAACCACCCTCCTGGCTGCTTCATCCTTGGCCACCACAACTTCCATGTTGTGGATGGTTCAAAATTTGAGCTGGCTGAAGGCGTGGTTCTCTAGATGGATGCGGTATTGCTCCCTTTCCTCATCTGTGAACGGGAGTCGATGGGCACGGTCTTGCTGTGACATTTTATGCTCCTGCCATAAATCATAACTTTCATTAGTACTTTCCACATATCCATTCACGTTGATTGCTAGAAAAGAAAAATTCTATGCTTTTTGAATGAATTCATTAGGAAGCCATGTAGATTTTCCTTTTTAGACTTGGACCCATTTTCCTACCCCATCCGTTTTTTCATACTACATGTTTATGCTTTTCACTAATTTTACTTTGATTTATCTCCTTTGATTCATTTCTCATCTGATTCATTTCACCTTACCCCCTCCCCTTCCATCTTGAAAAGAATCCTTCTTAGGATTGAGGGTCAAAAGGTTAAGGGCTTTCAACATGTTGGGGTAGGAGTTACTTGTGAAGGAGCCAAGTATAGAAATTTGGATTGTATTCTAGTTGAGCTGCGCGGTCCAAATCAAAGGGTCGAATTCCCATGTGCGTGATGTATGTGAGAACATTTGTGAGGAAGTCACCAGAGTTGAAACGGCTAGCAATGTGTAGCTCTTCCTCGGTCAACAAGCGATCGAGGTAGGGGTGTCCTTTGAGGTGTTCTTCCATGAGTCGGCCCCGAAGAGTGGTTAACACTCTGTACGAGGTGGGCGCGACGTAAGTGGGATCATACTCTATTGTTTTGATGGTGCGGCATTGCTCAGCATTGGTCATTATGCGACATCCTTCAACTTCCCATTGCAACCTAAGAGCGTACCACTGCCTCAAGAAAGGTGATCCAGTATCAGCAAGGTGTGATAACTCCGCGATTTCTTGGTCAGTGATAGCAGAAGTGGTCCATGGATCGTATGACGTGAAAAGGCGATGTTTGATGGCTTGCTTCTTGGAGATATCGCTGTTAATCAACTTAGCAGCGGAGCGAGAAGCTTTTGTGAATGCGAATTCAAAGGTTTCCCAAGAGCAAGGCATATTTTGTACTTCTGTTGCAAAGGGTTCTTCTAATAGACCTAGGTCCAAGCAGTCGTAGCTTAGCACGAGTGACACAAAAGTGTCATCTAGTCGTTTAATACAATCCGCCACGTCATCCCCGATGTCCTCAGCGAGGTCCAGCGCTAGGAAGGATTTTCGTTCTCATAGGAGGGCGTAAGGCCGACAGGTGGTCGAGGTTTGACAGAACAAGATCCTTTGATAACGAAGATGGGCGGTGGGGGGGTTCCTGAGTTTGTGGTTGGGCCATTTGGATGTTGAGTGGATTGGGAGCAGCCATGACGGATGGTCTGCTGCATTCAGGTTGGAGTTGGGGAGGCGGATTGACTTTGGCGGGTGGTGATTCTTGTGACGGAGCCTACGGTTTGGGCCGGTAGACTTGTGGGACTCCCTTGGGTCTAGGCGTGGATGAGGCAGATGGTTGCAGTTCAGAAGAGCACTGCGGCTTGCGGTTTTGAGGGTTGATGGAACGCGGTTTGATCAAGCTTGAGGGTGGTGTATGAGTGGTGCCTCTGGCCATGGGGGCCTTAGGGATCCACAGCCAGGTATTTCCCTCGTAGTAGCCCTGCGCACGTAAGAGGGCTTTAGGGACCCATCTTTGCTTGACCACGCGGCGCTTCCTGTGATTGCGTCTTGGCCTCCTAGGTTTAGAGTTCTGGGTCTTATGAGAATAGGAGCGTCAACTCCTAGGCGGTGGGTACGGCTGTTTAGGCACCCATTGAAGGCGAGGCTGCTAGGCCTTAGCTTTGGCTGCTATGGGTTGCGGGTTACGGAAGTCGGGGAGTGACGGCCGCGCACTACCCCCTCCTTAGTCTTTCCTACGGATGTTTCTACTGGTGGCTTTGCGGACGGTGCTGGTGTCGCATAGCCCTTGCTGAAAGTTGTGATAATACGCATGTTGCCTATTGCTAGGTGGATGCGCTGCGACCCATAATCAACATTGCAGTGAGTCTGCTTTTTGAAGGTTTGCCCTAGCAGTGACTCCATGCCTGCGTCTGTAGCACTTGGCAATACATAAAAAAGCATTGGAACAGTCTCAGACTTGATAGAAACGGTGACTCTGCACTTGCCAAGAAGTGCGTATGAGTGGGCCCCATATGGGTTTAATTTGGCAGTTGTGGGTTGGAGTAGTGGTTTGCCAAGTTGGATCCAATGACTGTGGGTTAAGACATTAAAGTCTACTCCCTTGTCGATCAAGGCGTTGAAAGCGCATGTTTGCTTGGCAGTGATCGTGATATGGAGGTAAGCGGGTTCTACGGCTTCCTCCTCCTCTTCATTGATTTCAATGATTGTAGCTACTCGTACTTTGACCGGCGGTTCTAACAATGGTGGCTCATGCAAAGGATGCGTGGGAGGGTAGTACTTCTTGACACGATTGCCATTGAAGAAGCCTACTCCTTCACTGTCTAGTGTCTCAAGCTCGACATTGCCGGTTCGATTGATTGCACGAACCTTGAAGGGTCCGAGACCTCTGAATTTCATTTTTTGCTTATGCCCCTTAACTGAGTAAAGGAGCACTAAGTCACCCTGTTCGAATTCACACTACTTGACATGCTTGTCGAACTAGCTTTTGCGTCAAGCTTTCTCACAGATAAGCGCGTGGGTGGCTAGAAGACGGGTCTCTGAGAGGCGTTCGAGCTCGACCAGGCATTGCGTCCATGCCTCCTTCCCTTCCCATCGTTCTTGAAGGGCTATTCTCAGGCTAGGAACAAAGAACTCTAAGGGTAAGATTGCTTCTGTTCCATAGGTCAGCCTAAACGGGGTTTGGTCGATAGTCGTTTTATAAGCTGTACGGTAAGGCCACAAAGCCGCCATAAGTTTGTTGTCCCAGTCGCTTTGTGAGGCTGAGACGACTTTGGTCAGGACATTGACGAGAATCTTATTCATGGATTCTGCTTGATCGTTTGCTTGAGGGTAATATGGAGATGATTTGCGATGGATAATGAGAAATGTAGACAGGAGATACGCTATCACTTCGTTGATGAAGTGCGTGCCCTGGTCACTGACCAGTTCGATGGGACAGCCGAATCGCGAGATCACTTGCTCCCATAAGAACTTGGCAGTCGTCCTAGCATCATTTTTTCGTGTGGCTCTTACCTCTGCCCATTTCGTGAGGTAATCCGTGGCCACAATGATGTACTTGGCTTGTGAGTATTGCGCCGCAGGACTGATGGGTCCTATGAAGTCGATTCCCCATTTTTCGAAGGGTTGGCGAGAAATAATTGGGGTCAACTCCATTTGATCTTTACGAATCGGGGCTTTTGTCCATTGGCACTCGTCACAATGCTTGACGAATCGCTTGGCGTTGCGGAAAAGTGTGGGTCCTCCCGCAATTCCGTTGTGCGCCTCTAAGAGCACATCATGCATCTCATGCTCACACACGCATCTACGCAGCAATCCGTCTTGCCCCAGCCTATAGAGTTGGCCTACAATCAGCTGGTAGGGCTAGATTTTCAGGATCAAGCGCCTAAGTCGAGCTTTTTTTATTGGTCGCTCAGGTAGTCTGTGCTCCAGCACTTGGACTATGTCGTCCACCCAATATGGCATTAGATCAGCCTTAAATAAATCTCTCTCACTGGACAGGTGGAATAGGTGGGCGTCGGGTAACTCATCAATGATGCCTTGTCCAGTGGCTTCTCCTGTGGGGATGCGTGACATGTGATCAGCCATGTAATGATGCTTTCCCTTTCGTACTACCACGAAGAAATCAAACTCTAGAAGCAGGAGGAGCCATCGAGCTATGCGCCCTGTAGCACAAGGTTTATTTACTAAATAGAGTAGGGCTTGATGGTCCACAAAAAAGATGAAGGGTGTGGCCAATAGATAATGCCGGAATTTCTTCACAGCGAACACCATGGCTAATCCCTCTCTTTCTATTGTCGAGTACTTCATCTCCGTCTCAGTGAGTTGTTTGCTAGCAAAGCTCACTGGATAATCTAAGTTGTGCTCACCAGGTTGGCACAACACTGCCCCCACGGCAAACTTAGAAGCATCAATGTGCACGTGGAAGGTAATGGTCCAATCTGGGGCTCGTAGAATTGGTGCTGTTGTTAGAGCCTTTTTCAATTCTTCGTACGCTCGTTGGCATGCCTCGGTCCACTCGAAGACAATCAATAGCTTGTACAATGGTCTGGCGATCAACGCGTAGTTCAGTACAAACCGCCGATAGTATCCTATATGGCCTAAGAAGCATTGAACTCCCTTGTAATTAATTGGGGGTGGAAGGTCAACAATAACCCTGACCTTCGAGAAGTCAGTGGCAATGCCATTCTTTGACAGCACGTGTCCTAAGATGCATATGTGCTTTACCCAAAACTGGCACTTCAAGGGGTTCAAGGAGAGACGATATAAGCGACACCATTCAAAGACACAGGGCGGAGTTTGTCTAAGTGTTCGATCCAGGTCGAAAGGATACACAAGTCGTCGACAAAGACCTCTAACTCCTTACGAAGCATGTCCTTAAAGATGGTGCACATGATACGTTGGAAAATTGCAGGGGCATTGGTCAACCCGAAGGGCATGATTATGTATGCAAAGACACCCCACTCAGTGGCAAAGGTGGTCTTGTGCCTGGGTCTTGTGCATGTCCGCAGGATGCACTTGCACCTGGTTGTACCCTGAGAAGCCGTCCAGAAAACTGTAGGCTTCCTTGCCTGCCACCCTCTCAAGCATGTGCTCGGTGTATGGCAATGGATAGTTGTCTCTCTTTGTAGCAGCGTTCACCTTCTTGTAATTGACATACACTCGGATTTTTCCGTTCTTCTTCATCACAATGACTATGGGTGATACCCAGTCTGTGTGCTCAATTTCATAAATGAATCCAGCTCTCATCAGCTTGTCAATTTCCTCTTTGATAGCGTGAGCATGTTTTGGATTCATAGGGTACGGTCGCTGCTTGACCGGCATTGCATTCGGCGTCATGGGTATGTTGTGAGTCACGACACTCGGATCTACCCCCTGAAGCTCCTCTAAGGACCAAGCAAACACGTCTATATACTCTCGCAAGAGAGCGACAAGACTTGTTTCTTCTTCACCAATCAAGTCGTCAGCAATGAATATTGGTCGGGGTGTTTCCCCTTCCTGGGCTAAGTCTACCTCCTTGACTTTGGCTGGTCTCTCGATTGGTTCGCTCGTCTGTCCTTGACGTTTGGCACCTAACAGAACTACTATCCTATCCCCTTTTTTGAATTTCGTGAAGCATTTAGGGAGGTCCTACGATTTTCGATGTTCTTATGTTCGTGTATCCCTGGGTTTCTTTTCCTTTTCCTACCTTAACCGTCTGCGGCTCAGGTGGACGGGTAGGTCCCCCTTGGTACGTTTGGTCGTGGGCGGCCTAGGGATCTCTGGATCACTATCCGAACTAACTTCTGATTCAGAGTCAAACCCTCCGTCTTCGCTAGAAGAGGTGGTCTCCCCTGGTGGCCGCAGTTCAGATGGTGATTCAGTCCTAAGTATTGATGTCATTCCTGGCTAGGCTTGGCCTGCTTGGTCAAGGTCTATGGCTCCTACACGTTCCAACCAAGCGCGATCACACTCCATGCGCATGACTCCTCGCTCTACTCTAAAGGTCTGCCTTTTCTGCAGCTTGGCATCTGCTCGTATCTGCTCAATTTCTTGTCCTTCAGTGTCGTATTCTACGGTATCTACTTCAACCTCGCTCTCATCACTGAAGGATTGGCAGTCTTCGTATTCGTTGCTAGAATATTTGTCCTTCGACTGCTTGTCGTCTCCTAGGGTTTGGTATGTCTCGTGTCATTGGTCAGGAACTAGGGCCCAGTTATACATGAGGTTTAAATCATGCACCCTGGTCCATTGCCACTTGGATTCCTCTAAGAGATCGTGGAGTGGTTTGAAGTTTGCAGCTGGATTGCCAACTAGCTTGTCCATTAGGTATTCCAGTATCCCCTGGAGTTCCCTTTTGTTGGATGGTACGTGGAAGGTGACAGGCTTAGGCTTTCCACGGAGGCTTCCTGCCATCATGCAGATTGGTGTAGAGAGTGCTTTGTTAGACTTTCCGATCGTTTTGATGGCTTGCTCATACGCCTCATGATCTGAGAATGGCAGGTCGATTGTAGCGAGAATGTGCATCCAATCCCGCTCATCCTCTGGGCATGGGATATACTTGGTCAAGGGCCCATAGGGCTTCTTGACCTACGTGTTCCCCTTGAGCATAGCAGAGATGGTGTCTAGGTCGACTGGTGAGGTCTTCCAAGTGTCCATCTCTATTCTTACGGCATCCGTTCTATTGCCAAGGAAGATCAAACCATTACCCCAATCTTCGATGACTCTAGTGTTGTGCATCCAGGGTCGGCCTAATAGGATATCGTAGTCCACTCCCTTCATGACTATAAAGTCAACAGAGAACTGGACACCTACGATCTTCACTGGCCAATTCTTAAGTACCTCGAATGGCTTCACTCTCATACCGTTTGCTAACGTGACATTAAATCTAGCAGTTTTGACACGCGGGTTTCCCCAAGTCTGGAGCACTGCGTGGCTAAGCACACTAACCCCAGCTCCCGTGTCTACGATTCCCTTTCTTGTTGTGTCACCTAGGGCTAAAACCGGCAAGACCGCATGCATCTTGGAACCTTCCCAGAAGGCATTGACCTGCAAGGATTTAGGCACAGAGTGCAGCGTCAAACTTGGTATTTGTGTTTCTGCATCATGGTCTTGAGGGTCTACTGTGACCTGCTCTTGTGATCCTTCGACCCACTGCTTAAGATCTTGCCATAGGGCAGGATGCTACCTAAGCAGATTTCCTAGGCTAAGTGTTACAGGGGTAGTCACTAGCGTGGTTAGGAGATCGTTGGATACTCGTCCTTCCCCTAACCTAGATTGTCCTAGCCAATGGCCGTGATGATTGATCTGCAACTTTGTAGCATCAAGGCTTGGTCTTAGTGGCACTGCTTGTGGCGCAGTTGCTTCTGCTGACTGAGGTTGAGGTGGTGATATCGGCGTGCTTACGCTGGAGAGATCATCGATCTCGTCCTCCATGATGGGCTCGGCGTCTTTGAGATGCTCTTGAGCCTCCTTTACCCATTCCTTCACCTTTTCTATGGCCTCTAACTGTCGCCTCGGATGCGGGTATTCCCCTACCTTAGCGCTTCCCTTTTCGGCTGTCTTAAGGACTGAAGTCTCTGTCTCTGCATCTGAAACCTTCTTTCCAGTAGGCAGAGTCATAGCACTCTCGGTCTTTAGTGCGACCTTAACTTCCAATCTCTTCTTTTTTCGCCTGCGGCTTTTCTTCCCTATAGAGGTTGCACCAAGATTGCTAGGTCCTGGCAGAGAGATGCCGGCATGTTTCATTTGGGCTTGGGTCATGACTCGCAATGGGATAGGCGTGGCCTTCCCATCGAGGTTTTCGACACCAAACAGCCCCAATGGGACAGATGGTATGTTGGCTGAGCTAGAAGATGGCTTTAGCTTTGGGCAGTCTACAAAGAGATGGGTGATTCCGCACTCTGCGCACCTTTGGTCAGCCTTGTCTCTGTTTTGCTGCTCTCTTTCAGGGCAGCGTGATGAGACATGACCGGGGTGACCACAAGTCCAACAAGTGACTGGATCCTGCGGATGCCCTCCTAGGCCTCTACCTCGTTCTCGTCCTAATGCCATCACCGGCACGGGTCAATAATCCATGAGGACCGCATTACCCTCGTCGTCATGCGAGACGTAAGGGTATATGTAGGTCTCTTCATCATTCGGCTCCTCCACGTAGTGGACTGGAGCGTCGCTCGGTGGATGGGTCACATAAGGACCAAGCGGTCTAGGAATGCCTATAGGGTTTATGTCCATTCTAGGGACAGCTGGTTTCATATCGTTAGGCGCGGGAAGAGCCAATGGGGCTCCCCTTCTGAAGAATGGTTGCGGCCTGTTTGCTAGGTAAGGCTGGCCATAGAGTTGTGGATACGGAAGTCTTCTGGGTAATCTGCATTGCGTGACGTCATGGCCAAACCTACCATAGTTAGCATAAGGTCTTGACCTAGGGTCTTGACACTCGGCCAGTAAGTGGTTTCCGCCACAGTGCACGCATTGGACGTGCGGGTGTGTTGGTCGTCTCAACATGTCTTGCAACTTGGCTAACTCCATCTTAACATTAGCCAAGCCTTGGTGTCTCAGTGGCCTTCCCCTTATCTTGGGGTGATGGGATTGATCACTCACTAGAGGCTGACATTCTCTCTGAGCTTCGCGAGTTAGTCTCCTCTAGATTCGAGCTCCTGGAGCTCCGTTCTTTCAGCTGATCATCGACTCTGATGGCTTCCTCAAACACTCTAGCTACCACGTCTCGCTGCAAGCTTGAATTGCCTGCCAAAGCCTTATATAGCTCCTCGTCTCGAATCCCGCTGATGAATATAGTCAAAACTGCTCTTTCAGTCGATTGCTGGCCCAAAGGGATTCTCTTGAAGAGACTCCTCACATGGGTCACATAGTTGCAAATGTCCTCCTTCTCTTTCTTCTTGACATTCATCAAGAATACTAGCAGGTTATCGGATTATCCGGGCTTGGCGAATCTCTTGATTAAGAGATCCTTGAGGTCATTGAAGTTGGCTCACTCTAAAGCATCTAGACTCGTGTACCATGTCCTACCCTTGCCACCTAGGCATAGCCCGAATGCTTGCGAGCGTTGAGTTAGGTCGTTGAGACTGTTGGCTTTGCAGACTTGCTCAAACTGCTCAACAAAGTTGTATGGGTCGTCATGGGGTTGGTACTCGTCATGAGGGTAGGGGTGTGCCGTGCCGTTGTAGTCCTACGAGCAGCAATGTCGCTAGTGCAGTGGCACTCTGCTCTGCTGCTGTACTATCGAGCAGCCGCTTCATGAGAAGCTCGCTCAACGTCAAGTCTCCCTCTAGTGCTCTCTCATGGTTTGTTCGGTTTCGGCCAGCTAAGTTCAGAACCTCATGCAGCTCCATGCTCTGCCTTTGGCTCCTAGCCTGCTGCTCCCTATTGTACTCGGCTATGCTCTGCAATGCTCTGCGGGCTAGCCTTCTCTCCTCTTCTAGGTCTACGATGATTGCGTCTGCTGTCCTGCTGTGGTGCTCGTACCGGGCGTGCGTGTCGTAACTGCTCACCAACTGCTGAATAGCATCTAGGAAGACGTTCAAATCGAGTTCCTCATTAGACCTGCGGTCTGAGCCTTCCTCTGCCATTGTCACGTTGTCTTGCTCCACTAAGCTGTCGCTTAGGCTCAGTAGACTTGTTACATCCACGTCGTTGGCGCCCCTTGCTTGGTTCTACTCTGTTCTTTGATGGTTTGTCTATATCTTGGGTCCTCTCCTATTGGTGGGTTCCTTGAGTGGTTTATCTAAGTGAGCTCCTTTGGTTATTGAATATAGACCTCAATTTATGATCACTCAGTGTGTGTGTCATGTCTCGTGCACTTGTGCCCAATCAGGCTTTCAGCCTTCTTAAGTGTACTTCAAGTGCGGAAATTCAATGTGAGTGCAGCAAGCAATTTCTCAGCGTCTCACGCACTCTCGCTTGTTTCGGATCTGATAGGATTGTAGATCCATTTTCTGGCCGTTTTGTCAGGGTTTAGGGTTTTCTCGTATGTCTCCTTGTTGGTTTTCGGTCAATCAGGTTTTACAGCTCAGCGATTCGCATCTAAGTCCTTGGGTCTCACAACTGTCCACTTCTAGCTGCCAAGCGGCTGCGCACTACAATTTCTCCTATTACATGTGCCAGAATCAAGTTCTGAGTGCCCGAATGGTTTTGACAGTTTGCATTGCTGCATATTTGCTGGGTCAGGTCAAATTTTTGAAAATTTTGATAAAAAGTTACACTCGGACCAATTGGTCCGAATTGCAGGGTCCGAGTAGGTAACTCGGATGGGCCGAGGCACAAGGCCGAGGGCCGAATTTCGGGGTTAGACTCGGACGGTTTTGATTCGGACGGGCCGAGTGGCGAATTCGGACAAGGTGACTCGGACGGGCCGAGGCACAGGTCCTAGGGCCAAATTTGAGGCTCGGACGGTCGTTCAGACGAGCCGAGGTCGAATGTGCCATGTGGCAAAAAGTTTTGACTCAGACGGCCGAATGGGTTGACTCGGATGGTTTGCCTCGGACGGTTTGCCTCGGACGGTTTGCCTCGGACGGCGACTAGGCCGAGTGGGCCCAGTGACGAGGGCCGAGGGCCGATTCTGGGAAGAATCGGCCCTCGGCCCAGGTAAGGCCACTCGGACGGGCCGAATGCACCGAATGCAGCGTGCGTAACCCGCGCGAACATGATTTTGATCGATTCCTCAGATGTAGGTCAGCACCATGGCCATGCACTTCCAGATCCTATCTAGGGGAGTAGAGGGAGAGATTCATATACCTGAGCGGGCAGGTAAGTGCGTTGGTGATGTGATCGAATCGATGTGGGCTGGAGCTCTCTATCTCTCTCTCTCTCTCTCTCTCTCTCACTGAAGTGGCACAAATGAGCTCTCCCTTGGCCTCCTGGCTTTTATACCCCTTCCCAAGTGTGGCGTTGATGCCCCCAATCACTCACTTGCTGATCTTAGGCATCATTAGCGAGCATTTTACCCATTTTGCATGATTTTTGCCCTGTTTTTCCCTGTTCTAAAACAATAAACCCTACCCTTCTCCGGTTCAATTTCCTAATTCTAACCTATGCTAAATGCAACAAAAATCGAAGGCAAAAAATTGAAATAGATTCTCCATACTTTCCAATCATCAAACAACCAAAATATCCCAAAATACTTACTTGTTTTGAAGATAAAAAACACCCAAACTTCCTACCTATCTCAAGCTCCATTTCAAAGATGAATCCCCTACTTCAATGCTCGATATGAGGTGCACAAGTGCTCAAGCTTGAATCCATTGTCCCGGCAACGGAACCAAAATGTGGGAGCCTTCGCTCAACCACCAAGACCCACGGACCGCTTATTGCTTCAAGCGTTCCAAGCGAGCTCTAATGGCTATCTCTCACCTAGCCGACGCGCCGTCGATCCTATGAGTGTAGTGAGCTTACCTTGATGCTTGATCGAGTATCCTCCTCTCTCTTGCACTCCGGTAGCTCCACGATTCTTGATGCTAGCTCAAGCATCCTCAATCCTCCTCCATCTCCAAGCTCCATCCTCCATAGCCGTGCGCACAAGAGAAGAGAAGAGAAGAGAAGAGAAGAGAAGAGAAGAGAAGAAGAGAAGAGGAGATGGTGAAGAGCTTCACCCTCTTGATCCCTCACTCCCACACACTCACTCCCTCACACTCTCACACTCCCTCTCTCAAGAGCACACACAAGCAAGAAGGAGAGAAGAAAAGAGGAAGAAGAAGACTCCTTTTGCCACACACCAAAGGAATGAGTTTCCATTCACTTTTTGAACTTTATATACAAACCCTAAAATCCCATGGGCAGTCATTCCCTTTTTCCTTTTTTTACATGGCCGGCCGTAGCCTAGGCCCTTTTTCCCATTTTCCACCATTCTAATTTATCCTATTCCCAACTAATGCATACAATTTGCACAGGAGCGAGCCTGGCGCTCTTTTACAAGGATTCGAGAGCGCTTCCACATTTAATGGTGCACATTTTACTCTTTTGTTGTTTCGGGGCGACACTGAAACTTTCTGAGGGTCGTGCCCGAACATTTAATTTTTCAGGGTCTGCTTACCAGTCAAGGCGCCTTTTTCTGCTTTTATCCTGTACATTTTTTGCTATTTCCTTTTTTCCATTTTCTCGCTCCTCTGTGCTGCAGTAAACACGATAAACACCAAATCCCAATATACCCAAACTTCTAGCCCTTATCAACAATGTCTCCAAAGCAAAGCCTATGGTTTGCTACAAGTGTCATCAACCTGGACACTTAGCGGTGAACTGTCAGTCCAAGCAAGTTTTTCAAATCAATCACTTGGGAGCAACTGATGAGGAGGACCATGAAGATATGCCGAACTTCACTGAAGATGATGATGATATCGGTGATACTTCAGATACTATTTTGTGCATGGTCAAGAAAAAATTGTTTTGCATGATTATGGAAGCATGCATGATTTTATTTTTGCAAAGTTGGTAAAAGAATTGAATTTATCTACTGTTCCAACTCATTATCACATAATGGTTGCATTCTTAGGCACTAGATACAATGGTACACAAGAAGTGCATGATTTAGAGATTAAAATATATGATTATGTTGAGCATAAAAATTTATTGGTTGTGCCTTTGCAAGCTAGTGATATTATTTTAGGAATGCCTTGGCGTCACAAATATAACTCTGACATAGATTATTCCACACATTCCATGAAAATTCATTTTAACGAAAACCAAATCACATTACATGGATTGCACACCTTTGATAATTTTCAACTGCTTAGTCACACACAAGCTAAACGTGCATTAAGAAAAGGTAGTAAATCATATTTAGTATGGGTGAATGAAATTGAAGATAAGGAAAATCATATGCATCCTAGGCATACACAACTTCTTTCACAATTTAAAGATTGTTTTGCTTCTGATTACCACCTGATTTACCACCTACACATCTTGAAGACCATCAACCAGATTTAATCCCAGGTTCTCAACCACCATGTAAAGCACCTTATAGACACAATCAAGTTGAACAAAAAGAAATCTAAACACAAGTTGAGGAACTGTTGAACCAAAGACTCATTAGGCCCAGAAGTTCTCCTTTTGGTGCACATGTCCTATTAGTTGAGAAGAAAAATAATACCTATAGGATGTGCATTGACTATCGCGCCCTAAACAAAATCACTGTTAAGAATAGATATCCAATCCCTAGGGTAGATGACCTCATGGATAAACTACAAGGAACCACTATTTTTAGCAAGATAGATCTCAAATTTGGATATCGTCAATTACACTTGGATACACTTGACATTTTTAAGACTGCATTTAGAACTCAGTTTGGTCATTATGAATTTCTTATTATGCCTTTTGGTTTGACCAATGCACCGGCTACATTCAGTCATATGATAAATCATATATTTTTGAAGTATCAAAATTGTGTGATTGTTTTCTTTGATGATATTTTAGTTTTCAGTAAGAATGAGAATGAACATTGTGAACATCTATCTTTGGTTTTCAAATTGTTGAAAGAGAATCAATTATATGCTGACCCTGACAAGAGTGAATTTTTTTAAACCCAAATTGAATACTTAGGTCACCTTGTTTCTTTTGATGGTATTCACGTTGATCCTAAAAGATAGAGGCAATTTTGAATTGGCCAATCCCTAAAAATGTGCATGAGTTACGTTCTTTCTTAGGCCTTGCCAATTTTTATAGAAAATTTGTGAGAACTTTTTCATTGCTTGCATTGCCTTTGACGAAATTGTTAAAGAAAGGTGTTGTGTATCATTGGTTTGATAACCAGTAAAAGTCTTTTGATTTGTTGAAACATGCTTTAACACATACACCTATCTTGCAATTACCTGATTTTTAATCAACCATTTTTCCTAGTAGCCACTGATGCTAGCGGATTAGGAATAGGAGTTTTCCTCGTGCAAGATTCACATCCCATGTCCTATTCTAGTTGCAAACTTAAACCTTCTAAGTTGAAGTATTCCACCTATGATAAAGAATTGTTAGCTATAGTTCAAGCCTTACATCAATGGAAACACAATCTGATGGGATCCGAATTTATGATTAAAACTGACCAGCAAAGTATCAAACATCTCCTTAGTCAACCACAAATTTCTAACCGTCATATTAAATGGGCTTCTTTCATTCAAAGTTTTCATTCACTTATCCAATATCAGCCAATAGGAAGAGAGAATGTTGTTGCCGATGCATTGAGTAGAAGACCAAGTAGCCATAATATTTCCATTCTATCATTTGATTCCCTTACTTCTATGAAGGTTACCTATGATCATGACCCCAGTTTTCAAGCAGATTGGAACAACTTAGTTGCTAATAACTAGATTCCAATTGATTCTTTGTCTTATTTTGATGGATTTATGTTTTATGAGAAAAGATTGTGTGTCACTATTCAATTTAGATAATTTGTGTTACACAAAATTAATTGTCCTCCATATCAATGTCATAGAGGTATTATTTCCACTTTAAGAACATTGGTTGAAGATTTTTACTAACCGCAAATGAAATTTGATTTTTCTAACTTTATTTCTGAGTGTTTAATTTGCCAAAGAGTCAAGCGACACCATGGTAAGCAATATGGTTTGTTAATGCCTTTACCAATTTCTAGCCATCTATGGGAACATATTTCAATGGATTTTATAACTGGTTTGCCTAATACACAAGCTAGCCATGATATGATTTGGACTATAGTAGATCGATTTAGTAAATAAGCATAGTTTCTACCATGCAAGAAAACATTAAACTGCATCTCAAGATGTACAATTATTTTTGAAGACTGTTTTCATTAATCATGGTTTGCCAAAGGTTATTATTTCTGGTCATGATTCTAGATTTTGTAATAATTTTTGGACTACTTTGTTTGCTAAATTGGGTACTAGGATTGATTTCTCATCTGCATTTCATCCTGAAACCAATGGGCAAACAGAAGCTACTAATAGTACAATTCTAAATCTTTTTCATACATGCACAATTTCAAAACCACAAACATGGGACACACATTTGCATCTACTTCAATTTGTATACAATAATATACCACACATAGCTACGCATAAAGCACCTTTTGAAATTATTTATGGACATAGATTACCTACACCTGTCACACCATTATCGAATAAAGTTAAAGTTGTTGATGATATTGCCAATACGCATGCTACTATTTTTGCTCAAGTTAAAGATATGATTGCGAAAGCCCAACAATCATACACTAAACAAGCTAATAAGAAAAGACAATCCATTAGTTTCAATGTTAGTGATTATTTTTGGTTACATATTGAAAAGAGAAGATTGCAAAGTGTTGAGAAACACCATGTTGTTAAATTAGCACCTAGGTTTTATGGACCTTTCAAAATAATTCACAAGATCAATGACAATGCATTTAAATTAGAACTTCCCAAACATTGGAAGATCCATAATACTTTTCATATCAGTTTGCTACGACCCTATCTATAACATGTCCACCCTATCTATGAAAACTCTCATTTGTTACAAGAAAAAACTGAAATCCTTGAACCTGAAACTATTCTAGACACTGACTTTATGACCACTAGAATTGGCCGTAGATATTCTAGATATTTGGTTAAGTTTAAAAATCATCCTGTTGAAGAGGCCCAATGGATGCATGCCTACGACCTAAGGGCTTACCCCTCACTACTCGCTCCACATTGAGCTAATAGCAATTGCGGACAATTGCTATCCCACCTCGGGGGTATGATGCTAGGAGGCATATTCCACGATGGATTTTGTGATATATTTATTTGCCTGGGCTTGTACACAAGGTGGATTCCTTGTCCAAGAAGTTGACGGGGATGCCCGTCCTTTTCAAGCATCAGATTAATTGAATGTGCAAGTGGGTGATTCCACAGCGGGGGTGATTCCGTAAAATACATATTAAATTAATAAACCTTTACAAGTTTAGAATGCGTACTCGAATTAAATTAAGGTTAGGACATAGTTTCAACCTATTTAATTATTTTGTAGCTGAAGATTGCTAGGTATTCACTTTTGTTGGATTTTATTTTATTATTTTCTAACAATTGTGAATGCTTCAGTTGATGTGTAGAGCAGGCGGCGATGGCCTTGGGTAACACCGGGTGATGACGTCAATCCAAATGCCTAGAAGAATTACCATTGTTTATGGCCACGCGCCTTATCACTAAAGGCATGGTGCCAATATTTATTTAAGCACACTTATTTATTAAAGCACTTGACAAAATATTTATTATCTTGTATGCACATAGGCTCTCGGTTAAATTTTTCATTATTTGATATTTGTATTTGGACACAGCTCGATTTTTGGACGTCCAAACGCCTTACTTTATATTTGGGCAAAAGCAAATACAAAAGCAAAAGCATGTTATGTGTAAAGTGGACTATTTTTTAGTTAAAAGATAAATAAATCTATAAATACATGCCTTGTGAAGCGCTCACACAAGGGGATGGGGGGGGAGATTGCACCCAGTTTGTCTTTTTGGTTTCATGTCGTGCAAATTCCATTTTGCTTTTATGAAGGTTTGTAGAGTTCTTTGTTCTTGGGGACCTTCCAGCATTCGCTAGGCACTCATATAGCATCCAATCTACGCACTAATTATGAGGTTTGTTGCCTAGGGTTTCTTGAGTTTGCCTTGCAATGGAATGTTCGTGGCCGTACCCACTAGGATCAACCTGAAACTTAGGTCCCTACTAGTGGTCATGGTCTCCTGATAGCATTCTAACGTCAAGTCCTAGACATACTACTTTACGTAGAGATGCCCAAGCTGAAGCTGACCCATGCCACACTTGGTTCAAAGAGAATGGGAAACAAGAGGGATGCACCACTCAACCTCTCTACCCGTAGGGTATAGTCCCATTCTGGTCCCCTAAAACGGCATGAATCATGTTCTAACCTAACAATACCTAAAGGTCGTACAACTGTATAACCTTGTGAGAAGCCTTCTAGTTCTCTGGGACCACCCTTCTGTAGGATGAACCTGTGGGGGATCCCGCCACCCACCCGCTTCCCTCAATAGGTGTTCTTTAGTTATCTAATTAAGTCCTATAATATTTATGTGTGACATTTAAAATCAACTTTCTTAATTCAACCTTTCAAGAAATAGGGTTCATTTACATAACTTATGGCACTAACACGAAAACAGTTCAGACAGGTTCCTTGGAAGTAAACTTTATATTAGCATTTTGACTGAGATACAAGTCTTATCCAAAAAGGACGATTCCTGCAATCCGTGATGATGCATCTTATTTCCTCCAAGTTTTCACCCTTGCACTAGTAATAGGGCCTCGAGAATCCATCTCGAGTCACGTAGATTATTTGAGTAGGACTCGGAAGCAGGGAATTTACAGCCATAGTACCCCCATGGCATCCAAGCATCCTCCTACGTTCAAATTAATCCACGGAGAGACCTCTTGTGGCAGGTTCGGTGCATGTTCTTGTCACGATTATTTAGAACCCCCTTGGATAGGGTTGATGGCTAGCTAGGGGTGGTTTGTAACACCCTCCATGAATTTAACCAGATTCATTATTCCAATTTCTTTTATGAGTTTGGGTCATAAATCCTTTTATAGAAGGTGTTCTTAAATTTACAAGCACAAACAACAATGAAGGCAAGTGCTCAGGACATCTACTATGGTGGAGTTCCTATTTTTTTGAATGCTTAGCGTTCACCTCTTTTTGGGTTTTTCTTGCCTTGGTATCAATTGCAATGACCTTCTAAGGGATAGGGAACACCCTCATTCCAATTTCGAAACTCTGAAAGGGAATTAGTCACAACTCAAGGTGAGGCTGGAGTGCCAAGAATCCAATTGGCCAAAGTATCTCGGATCATAAAAGGAGTCAGAAAAGGATTACCTGTCTACTTAATTCATTCATCTTTTGCGTGCGGTATGCTAGCAAAAGATACCAACCTCGCACTGCATCCTTTAATACGTCCCAGTAACAAACGCTTAGAAGATTCCTTGGTCTTTACACCATTATTTCCACCAAATTCGATCTTCTCCTATTAGCTTTAACTTGCCGATCATTGCTTGATTAGCTTGGGTAATTTCAGCAGCAATGAAATAATCTTCCATGGACTCGACCCATATTTCTGCTTTAACCTCTATGTTTTTGCCTTGGCCAAATACTTTGTAAAATTTATTGATGATTGTTCAAGGAAGTTATGGGTATACTTCATGAAGGAAAAAAGTTATGTGTTTGAGCACTTAAAATATTTTAAGGCAGTTGTTGAAATAGAAACAGGCTTACAAGTGAAGTGCTTGAGATCAGATGGAGGGGGCGAGTACCTCTCTAATGAGTTTAGTGGCTTCTTGAGGACCCATGGGATAAAGAGGCAATTTACTTGGAGGTATATCCCAGAGAAAAATGGGGTTGCAGAAAGAAAAAATAGGAATATTACAGAAGTCGCACGGGCATTAATGGCTAAAAAGAATATGCCCAAACATTTTTGGTCTGAGGCTGTCCATACTGCTGTCTACACTATGAACAAAGCTCCCATAGCTGCAGTTCATGGGATGGCTCCTGAAGAATGCTTTACTGGCAAGAAGTCCGATGTATCGCACTTGAAGGTATTTGGATGTGTTGCATATGTTTATGTGCCAGATGAGCTACGGAAGAAGCTTGATCCAAAGGCTGAAAAATGTATTTTTATTGGGTAGTCTTTAGAGCAGAAAGGGTATCGATATTACAAGTGAGTTCAAAGTGAGCAAGGATTTTATCTTCGATGAGATGGACAACTGGTATGCACCTGCTGGTGATGTATTAGATGATGATAATGATCATTGTGGGAGCTTTCGCTCGACCGCCAAGACCCACGGACTGCTTATTGTTCAAGCGTTCCAAGCGAGCTCTAATGGCTATCTCTCACCTAGCCGACGCAATCCTACGAGTGTAGTGAGCTTACCTTGATGCTCGATCGAGTACCCTCCTCTCTCTTGCACTCCGGTAGCTCCACGATCCTAGATGCTAGCTCAAGCATCCTCAAGCCTCCTCCATCTCCACGCTCCATCCTTCATAGCCGCGCACGCAAGAGAAGAGAAGAGAAGAGAAGAGAAGAAGAGGAGAGGAGATGGTGAAGAGCTTCACCCTCTTGATCCCTCACTCTCACACACACTCACTCCCTCACACTCTTGCACTCCCTCTCTCAAGAGCACACACAAGCAAGAAGGAGAGCAGAAGAGAGGAAGAAGAAGACTCCTTTTGCCACACACCAAAGAATAAGCTCCTCATTCACTTTTCAACTTTATATACAAAACCCTAAATCCCTTTTGGGCGGTCATCCCCTTTTCCCCTTTTTACATGGCCGGCCATAGCCTAGGCCCTTTTTTCCATTGTCCTTCTATCTTCGTAGCTTCCTTTTCACTGCCCCTCTACATTTACAAATTGCACGGGTGAGAGCCCGGCACTCTTTTACAAGATTTTAGGGTGCGTCTTTTTATTTAAAAATGCGCCTTTCCCCTTTTGTATTTGCCTTGGACTTTTAAGGTTGCCCTTGCGCTTTTGGCCTTTTCTCCTTTTCTTTCTTCAATTGGGCTACCTTTTTTCCGCCTTTGCCCTACATCTTTTTCACTTTCTTTTGAGGGTAGGAATCGGATGGATCGGGGCCTTGCCCTTGCCCTCAGGGACTAGAGGTGGCACAAACTCTGGCACCTGCGTGCTAGACCCTGGCCCCTCTTCTCTACGCAGGCTCAGGCTCCTCAGTTCATCTACTTGGCTCTGTTGCTCAATGGACTAGCGGGTGGCTTCCGCTAGGATCTCTTCCTCCTTCCTTCGTAGCTCTTCCTCTTCCTCATCCGCTTTTCTCTTCCTTTCCTCCTCCGCTTTTCTCTGCTCTTCCTGCCAGTCCCATGGCACTCATTGTCGTAGGTAGCAGGTGGTAGCATGCACCGAAGACGTGGGTGACAAGGATGCCTGTGGTTTTCGTGGGGTTTGCATTGGTGGCCAGCACACGTGTTGGTTTGTTGGGGATCCTGCACAGGACTATTCTTTCTAGGCTTGTCGGATGGTGAGGGGTGAGCAGTCAGAGTTGGGTGTTGATGAAGAACGAATGACACTTCCGTTGTGGTCTTCAACACCTGCAATTGAAAACCTCTCAGGTGGTCTCTCCCTAAGGGTAGTGCTAGTCTTCCCTATTGTGTACAAGACATATTTGATTAGTCTGGGAGACAGGTCCGAACTCTAAGCAAGCTGAGAGTATTGTCCTGCACTTGAGGACCCAAACTGTGAATGTACTTCAGTGTAGGCATTATGTGAGTGCTTGTGCATACTTAGATATTACTTAGTTAGAAGACTGTCAGCCTGGTTCCTTGTATAGCAAGGGACTAAGTTGATGGAAAAATGTGTCAATGAAGACGTGAGTACACTTGAAGATTGCTGGAGACGTCATTATGGGCTTTCCATTGTCTTTCAAGCCTTGCTTACCTCGGTGGGTTGTAAGGGCATTGAGATGAGTATAAAGGAATATCATGGGCGAGGCGATCTCCCTAGGTATGTCCTGCCCTTAATGTGCCCTCAACAATTTTGGGGGATGTATGAAAGGGCTAGGGGATTAGGGACGGAGCCAGCTGACCAAGGTCGCTAGTCATTTCTAATTTGAGGACCCCTAGGTGCGGTGCTGTGATCGTTTGTGCTTTTTCTTTCTTTCTTTCTTTCTTTCTTTCTTTCTTTCTTTCTTTCTTTCTTTCTTTTCAATATAATAGCATGAGGAGGCATATACATGGAGGCAACGGTACAAGGGCATGACAGGAGTTTTACTCCTCCTCATCTGAATAGTGGGTAAGGGTTGGTGGAGGGCGGGGGGCCTTGTTAAGGAATTTTCGACTCAACAAGTAGCCTTTGATGTGGAGGCGGGTTTTGAGGGTGGTGGTAGAAAGAAAGGGGTGGTTGCACTGGGTGAATTTGCTGTCGTTCATGTCTTCGAGTAGTGCACCACAGAAAGATGGCAAAAGAGAAGCATGTATCATGAGGCGAGTCATGGTGTTGCTGTCTATGGCGTTGGGGTCAAAATAGAGGGGTGGGAGGTGGCGTTCTTGGGGTGCGGGTTCTTGGTGGACTAGGATCCTAATTAACCTAAGATAATTACAAGTGGTGATGAATGTGGGGTCGGGGCAAGAGGTGAATTCGCTAAGAAATTTATCTATAGAGCTATACAAGTCGGGGAGGGTGAAAAGGAGGGTGTTTCTATGGGAGGTGCTATTGGTATTATAGATGATGGGGAAATCGAACCTGCCGTGGATGGACGGGTTGAAGTCCACTCCTACCCTTCGAGGATACGGCATAAAAGTGGGGTCATTTCTCTCTGAAGGGAGGGTGTTGCAAAATGCCATCCACGCTTCCAGGTTGACGTCAAAAATGCGTCTCCTCCAGGTGGGTTGGCAATTATAGTCTTCCACTGATCTAGGCACCTGAAGGACTTTATCTTGCCAAAACTCGCGGTCCTCGGCTCCCCAAGTAGTTGGGTGAGCCTCACGCTCCGCTAACCATTTGGCTTTGAGCCTTGCCCCTATGGCAATGACATCCTCCACCAGTTGAATGGGCAGTACCCTATTCAAGGCAGTGGGAAACTCAAAGCGCAGGTCGAAGGGGTCGCGGTTATACTCCTGCTGTTCCCAGATAATCATTTTGGCACGGAATTCAGCAGGGGAATCTTGGGTGCGCAGTAGGAGAGGGGCAGACTGTCTCTGGACAGGTCTGGCATTCAGCTTTCTTCTTGCCTTCTCCACCATCTCTTTCCTACGGTTGGTTTGGGCCACTCTTCGCTTGGCAGATGTATCAGGGGGCTGTACTTCGGCTTGTTGTGGTTGAGGGGGTGGTGGGACATATTCCTCCTCCTGAGGTCCCAGATCGAGCTCCAGTTCACCCCCTTCTGCTTGCTCATCTTCTTGTGTTTTCTCCTCTGTGAAACCGAGGTCGTCTATCTTATGTGCCGTCAGGCCTACCTGTGCAAGATATCTTCTCTGCTCTTCTAGGCTCTGCGGCGGGCCTCGTAGCTGCAGTGGCACGTGCAGGCCTGCTGTGAGAGCTCTGCGCGAAATGGTTAGTTTCCTTTGCAGCTGATCATTGGCTTCATCTCCTTCTGGTCTGGTGGCGTGGAGCAGCGTATTGAGAAAGGTGTGCTGTTGAGCTATCATGGAGAGCTGGGTTGCTTCTGCCTGATTCTCAGCCAGCACCCTGTCTCCTTCGGCCTTGGCTAGCTGGCATGCTAAGTCCCGTACTCTATGCTCGTTATGATCGGACCATTCTTTTGCCCTTCTCTCCATATCTTCCAGGCTCTCCCCCTGATGGAGAGTCATTGCCATGAGTTGTTGCTGCTGGGCCTCGAGCTCAAGTTGCAAGCGGGACTGCTCCTAGTGTTCCTCTGCGATTTGCACATTGAGCTGGTCCAGCTTCACCTGTATCCTTCGCACCTGTTCTGCCCTTAATTGATCCAGCTCTGCAGCCTCCTGTCTGATTTTGTCAAGCTGGCTTTGGCTTCCAGGTTGGCTGCAGATAACTGATCATTCTTACACCGAAGGTGGGCATGTTGAGATATCGAGCTCCACTCGTGATACGCCAGGGTGACCGTTGTGTATTTATGTCACCGACTTGTCAGTTTGCAGACGCGGTTAGTACACCGCCCATGAATAATAGCTACATGATAGCTATCCTTATCTACTCTAGTTCGTGGCTCAGTTAGTATGCCACCTTAGTTAGTTGAGTTTGGTTTGAGACCCATATATAGGGTTCTTCTATTTCTTTGTACTTGAGTTCTTTTTGGCTTACACAACTAAGAAGAGGAAAATTGTTTTCAGCCTCCACCTCTGTGTGTATTCCCCCATTGTGCAAGCAAGAAAGCTACAAGTGAGACTCCTTCCTTCTCTCCCACAATCTTGACATGGTATCAGAGCCTTGTTCGTGGTAAGGAGCTCAAGAAAGCAAGCCAAGCTCGCGGTGTTCTGGTAAGAGGAGCAGTATTGCTTTCATTTTCTGTTTTGGGAGCAGATCTCTGCAGGTAGCACAGTCGAAAAGTGCAGGAGTACATTGTCTCAGGTTGAGACGCCCTTCGCGGTGAAGCAAGAGGGCAGTATATGCTGCGGGAGAGTGCTTTAGCCCTCGGTGACCTAGTTTTTTGATTTGAGGCCATTTCGGGGCCTGTTTTGGAGGCGGAAGTTTTCTGCACGCACTTAGGAAAAGGCCCAATTTTATGCTGTGCAGCCACTGTTCTACAGGTCGGTGAAAAGTTACTGTAGAAATTGCATCGTATGCTTGTGCGCAGAGACATTGGGAGTTACAGAATCATCCATGTTGCCTGTTGATGCAAAATCGTCACTAGGAAGTGACTGTGTGGTCAAATACCACTTTCGTCAGTTTTGCAGATTTGCCTTTGTGAGGCTGAAGCTGTGTTGTTTGCAGTGACAGAATTTTTTGCAGTGTTCTGTAATGGCGTCTGATTCTCTCTCACAGATTGTCACTGAAAAGCTTGACAAGAATAACTTCCAAGCATGGAAGTTTAGAATGAAGAATTTCCTTATGGGAAAAGGATATTGGGAATTTGTTGCAGGAAATGAAGAAGAACCAGTTCTTCCTGATGTTCCCAATCAACAGCAAATGCAGGCATTTAAAGCATGGCATGAGAGAGCCAGGAAAGTTATGTACTGGCTGTCTATCAGCATTTCAGACTCTATGATTGTGCATATTCAAGATGCAAGTACGCCAAAGGAGGCATGGGATACTTTGTCAAAAATGTATAGCACAAATACGCAAGCCAGGAAAATGCAGCTCAAGCAAGAGTTGCACAATGTGCAAAGAGAAAGTATGAGCATCAATGACTACCACATGAAGGTGAAGAAGATTGCAGATGCACTTGCTTCCATTGGGTCGCCAGTGGAAGATGATGATTTAGTCTCAGTGACCTTGAATGGTCTAGGAAAGGATTATGCACAGTTCCGAACATCCATTTCCGTCCGTGAAAGATTTCTTGATTTTGAGGAGTTGATTCCTCTTCTAATTTCTGAGGAGCAAAGAAATGGTGGTGCATCTTCTTCAGGAGGAACTTCAAAAGAAGCTGTCTTCTACTCAAATGCTAGAAGAGGTAGAGGCAGAGGTAGAGGAGGCCGATATGCAGGCCGTGGTAGAAATCAGAATATGCAGCAAACTCAAGAAAACCAATCCTATGGAGGAGGACGTGGTAACTCTAGAGGTAGGGGGAGCCAAAGAGGTCGTGGTGGATGGCAAAGAGGCCAAAATGCAAACAGTAATGTTGAATGCTACTACTGTGGTAAAATGGGTCATATGGCTAAAGACTGCTACAAAAAGCAGAATGACATCATGAATGGAAAACTGCAACAAGGGAATTATGCATCTTCTAGTAGACAAGGTGATGACAGAAATGAGCATTTGTTTATGGTGCAGCACATGAACAATTCTGTGACAAGTGCAGAAGAAAGCAATGATGTATGGTATGTTGACTCAGGTGCATCAAACCACATGACAGGTCATGCAGAATGGATGGAGGATGCAAGGAAAATGAAAAAACCAGGATTTGTGGAGACTGGTGATGATACTGCACATCCTATTGTGCAGATTGGAAAAATTCCTTTGTCTATGCAGGATGGGAAAAAGAAATACCTGTCCGATGTATTTCATGTCCTGAATATCACCAAGAATCTGGTTTCTGTTGGTCAAATGGTTGAGCAGGGCTTGCGGGTCAGATTTAATCCTCATGGATGCTTTGTTGAGGATATGAAAAATAAAGGTCGCTTGATAGCAAAAGGAAAGAAGAAGGGCAGAATGTTTACATTGGATGCAGACATGTCTGAATTGAGTGCAGCAATGTTTGCACATGGGACCGGTGTAGTTGCAGATATTGATATCTGGCATAAACGCATTGGTCATGTTAATGTACAGCGACTTAAATCAATGCAGGCCCAAAATATTGTTGCAGGATTGCCCAAATTCAAGGTTGCAGAAATGCATAAGGTATGTGAAGCTTGTCAGTTTGGAAAACAGGCAAGGAAACCATTTCCTAGACATGTTCAAGAGAGTGAGAAGCCATTGGAATTAATCCACTCTGATGTGTGGACTACTAAAGCTGCATCTCTTAGAGGCTGTCATTATGTATTTTATGAAAAAGAAAAGTGAAGTTTTCGGGCATTTCAAAACTCTTAAAGCTATGGTTGAAAAAAAAACAGGCCTGCAGATAAAATGCCTAAGGTCAGATGGAGGGGGAGAGTACCTCTCAAATGAGTTTGCAAGGTTCCTGCAGGAGCATGGCATAAAGCAGCAATATTCATGCAGTCATACCCCACAACAAAATGGAATTGCAAAAAGGAAAAACAGGCATATTGGAGAGGTATCTCGTGCCATGCTCAATGAAAAAGACTTGCTAGATTTTTATTGGGCTGAAGCAGTTGCTACAACAGTCTACATAATGAACAGGACTCCCACTGCAGCAATACATGGAATGACTCCAGAGGAGAGGTATACTGGTAGGAAACCAGATATTTCTCATTTGAAAATTTTTTGTTGCATTGCCTATGTACATGTGCCAGATGAGTTGAGATCCAAGTTGGATCCAAAAGCTGAGAAGTGCATCTTTATTGGTTACTCTCTGCAGCAAAAAGGGTATAGATGCTATAACCCTTCTACTCGTAAGTTTACAGTGAGCAGAGATGTTGTTTTTGATGAGATGAGTAGCTGGTATAAACCAGTAAATGTGATTGATGATGTAGATGCACAAAATGGTAATGCTGCACAGAATTCACAGCAGCAGTCACAAAATATTAGTGGACCTGGAGCGTCCTTTAGCAGTGGTTCACATTCTTCGCCATGGACAGGCAGATTGAGATCAGGAGAATCTTCTCAAAGCAATGCAGATAGTGGTATGCAGGTATCACGAAAAGGAAAAGAGAAGGTTGATCAGCCCATGTTTGATGTGAATGCAGGTCACTCTTATGTGGATGGTGAATCCAGTGGCTCAGAACAGAGCATTGATGATAAATTGGGTATTCCTTCTATTGTTACACCTGGAGTAAGGAAGACCAGGGATGTTTTGAGAGCACCTGGGAGTGAACCTACTTTGCGCAGGTCTACGAGAGCTAGGTATCCTATGGATAGGCTGAAATATGATGGATTTACAGCCATTCACTATGCATATATGATTAAAGTGATATAGGAACCAGAACCCACTTCTTTTGAAGAAGCCATGGGAAAAGTAAAATGGGAGAAATCCATGGATGAAGAAATGGATGCCTTGGAAGCAAATGCTACATGGGAATTGGTACCTTTGCCTAAAGGTAAAAATGCAATTGGCTGTAAGTGGGTTTATAAGGTGAAGCACAATGCAGATGGTTCTGTGAACAGATACAAGGCAAGATTAGTAGTCAAGGGGTATGCACAAACATATGGCATTGACTATGAAGAAACATTCAGTCCGGTTGCAAGGATGGCAACTGTAAGAGCAGTCATTGCTATGGCTGCATCAAAGGGATGGTCTTTACATCAGATGGATGTAAAGAATGCCTTCTTGCATGGTGATTTGCAAGAAGAGGTCTATATGGAGCAGCCACCAGGTTATGTGCATGCTGTTCATCCTGAGTTTGTTTGCAGGTTGAAGAAAGCCTTGTATGGCTTGAAGCAATCACCTAGAGCATGGTCTGACAAGATAGGACAGTATCTTGTCACTATTGGCTTTCAGATTTCCAAGGCAGATTTCTCACTTTATGTGAGAAAAACAGAGAAAGGTATTATGCTACTTGTCATTTATGTTGATGATTTGATTATGACAGGTGACAGTGATGAAGATATCCTTCATGTGAAAATGCTATTGAAGCAGAAGTTTGAGATGAAGGATTTGGGAGAGCTGCGTTATTTCTTGGGCATTGAGGTGATTAGATCACCAAGTGGGATACAGCTCTTGCAGAGGCAGTATGGATTGGACATGATGTCCAAATATGGGATGACAGGCTGTAAGCCTATTTCAGTTCCTTTGGAGCAAAATGTGAAGCTGAGCACAGATGTAGGTGAGCTTCTAGAAGACCCTACTATGTACAGACGCATAGTAGGAAGTTTGATTTATATGACTATTACCAGGCCAGATTTGAGCTATGCTGTTGGATTGGTAAGTCAGTTTATGCAGACTCCAAGGAAACCACATTTGGATGCGGCTAGATGCATACTCAGGTATGTGAAGTCCACATTGCAGTATGGACTATTTTATGAGACTGGGGTTCAGATACAGTTGCATGGATACACTGATGCTGATTGGTCTGGTAGTATTTCTGATAGACGATCTACCAGTGGATATGTGTTCTCTTTTGGGAGTGCTGCAGTCACTTGGAGCAGCAAGAAACAGCCTACAGTTGCCTTGTCGAGCACAGAGACTGAGTACAGGGGTGCAGCAATGGCTGCATGTGAGCTAGCTTGGTTGCATAAGCTACTTTATGATATGCATCAGTCTACAGATGGGCCAGTTGTCATTTATTGTGACAACATGAGTAGTATACACTTGGCAAATAACCCAGTCTATCATGCTAGAACAAAGCACATTGAGGTACACTATCACTATGTGCGAGAGAGGGTTTTACTAGGTCTTATTGATCTAGTTTATGTCAGCACAGAGGATCAGGTAGCTGACATATTCACGAAGGCATTGGGCGTAGAGAAGTTGCGCAAGTTCAGAGACCTGCTTGGTGTGCAGGAATTGGGATTGAGCTCGAGGGGGAGTGTTGAGATATCGAGCTCCACTCGTGATACGCCAGGGTGACCGTTGTGTATTTATGTCACCGACTTGTCAGTTGCAGACACGGTTGGTACACCGCCCATGAATAATAGCTACATGATAGCTATCCTTATCTACTCTAGTTCGTGGCTCAGTTAGTATGCCACCTTAGTTAGTTGAGTTTGGTTTGAGACCCATATATAGGGTTCTTCTATTTCTTTGTACTTGAGTTCTTTTTGGCTTACACAACTAAGAAGAGAAAAACTGTTTTCAACCTCCACCTCTGTGTGTATTTCCCCATTGTGCAAGCAAGAAAGCTACAAGTGAGACTCCTTCCTTCTCTCCCACAATCTTGACAGGGCATTCGTTTCCCTCTCCCCGTTGAGGCGCTCCATCAGGATTTTCCTTCTTCCCTCCCAGGCAGCGTCGCGTTCCTTCAGGGCTCTTAGTTCTTCTGCCTCCTAAGTGTTGGCCTCCTCCCTGAGCACAGCGATTTCCCTTTGATATTCTGTTATCTGCTTCACTCTGTCCAGCTGGAGGGCGGCTTGTGATTCGCGTTCCGCTGCCAGCTCCTCCACGGCTATCCTCCTTTCCTGCCTGGCTCTTTGCAACTGTGCGAGCAGCTCCTTCACGTACTCATTGTAGTGGCCTGCTGGAGGTGGGGGGTGGGACATGGTTGTAGTGGTGGCAACCTCTTCTAATTTTTGTCTTTTCACTTCCGACCCTGGCTCCAGTTCGGCCGTGGATGCCCTTTTGGCACCTGAAGCTGGGGTGGCCACGGCCGCTTCCCTTGCCAGCTCCCTTTCCACCAGAAACTGCAGCCAGGTGACCACGTTGCTCTCATCGATTTTTGGGGTGTGCCCCTGGGTGGCGGTGGCAGGGGGTGTCACCATGATAGGGATGGCTTGCATGGGTGGCATGAGGAGAGGGGAGGCTGGCCTGATTGGGTCCTTTCCTTTTCCTTCTATAGGAGGCAGGTGCACAATTTTTGACACACCAATGCTGGAACCGGGTGCCTCAGGTTGGTACGAACCCCCTGCTCCTTCCACGTCTCTTCTTCGTTGTTCCTCGATGGAGCGATGGGTTGCCAGATCCAAATCTTCTTCCTCCCTCCTTCTCAGCTCCTCCTCGGCCCTCTTTTTTCTTTCCTCCTCTTCCCTTACCGACTCCCTTTGGGCCCATTCGAGCTCTTCCTTCTCTTTCCTCCTTCGCTCCTCCTCTCTTTTTCCGTGTAGGGCCTTAGTCCGTTGTTCCGCCTTTCTTTTTGGTGTAGCCTGGGGTTCTCCCTCCTCGTCGGTGTCCATTTCCGTTTCATCAGACTGCTCTTTCGCATGAGGCTGGGACTGCGACGGCGATTCGCCACTTTTCTCATCACCTCCATGTTTGTCTTCTCCTGCTTGTCCCTGCCTTATCGCTTCGTGGATGATTGCGGTAAGGGCACCTCCAAACCCTATGATGGAGGCCTTGGAGGATGAGGCTTTGCGGGTCGATCGGGGTGAAGGGGATTCTCCTGCCACGGCTCTTCCTCCTGTCGCCAGGGCCTTTGCCGAAGCCTCAATTGTCTTCCTTACGAACCCATTGAGGTTCACCTCATCCAGCGATTGCGCAGCGATGCTTTCGAGTAGAGGCACATTGATTCTGGACATAATGCTGTTGTACCGCTGGCTCGAGAACAGGGCATGCATCATCTTCGCCTGCAGCTGAATCTCTTGATTGGGGATGTCTGCCAGGCTAATTCCGTCGTTGGTGTGGACCTTCACTTTGTCCATCCCCAACATGGCATAGACGTCTCTTTTTGGTTTCCTCTCCACCTTGTTTGGGAGCCCTAGTGCGCTTTCTATTAGTTCGGGGTCAGTTCGACCTGCACTTGTCTGGTAGCTTCCCTATCCCGCACCGTGACGGTGCCCCTGTTTCTATTGAAGGTGCGCAAGAACTCGGCGCACAGGGTGTAGTTTATCCTCTGGCCCACTGCGTCCAGGTACCTTTGTAGGTGGCATTGCTCTATAATTTGTCGTACCACCGGTTCCTCGATGACCACATCTTCCAGTTTGAATATGTGGCGGAACTTCAGCTGGTTGAACGCTCTTGTTTCCACTGTGAGGCCGTACTTCACTTGTTCTTCCTCCGAGAAGGGGAGCTTGCCTGCTTTGTCTTGGCTTGCCATGGTCGCCACCTGCACATTTAGCCAATTCCCTTTTTAGTATTTTTTGGCAACCAATTTGTTGGACGATCACAAACATAGCAGATTTTATTGTCCATAGCCCTAACTTTTCCTTTCAGACTTCTATCATCTCCTTTTATATGGCATTTCAATTTTGAGCTTTTCACACTTGGTTTACTTTTTAGATTTAACTCCGTTTATCCCCTTACTGCCCCTTCCCCCTTTTGGAAAAGAAGAATCCGTCCCAGGATTGGAGGTTGTGGGGCCAAGGCGTTCATGTTTATTTGTGTAGGAGCCAAACGTAGAAGTTGGGGTTATATTCCAGGTGTGCAGCGCAGTCCAGGTCACAGGGTCGAATGCCTACATGTGTGATGTACGTGAGGACATCTGTGAGCAAATCACCGGAGTCGACCCGACTTGCGATGTGGAGCTCTTCCTCTGTTAAGAGCCGGTCGAGATAGGGGTGCCCTGAGATATGATCTCGTCCATGGTCCGACCCCGAAGAGTGGTTAACACTCTATACGAGGTAGGCGCGACGTAGGTGGGATCATACTCGGCCGTTTTGATGGCTCAGCGTTGTTCGGCGTTGGTCATTATGCGGCATCCGTCGACTTCCCATTTCAACCTAAGAGTGTACCACTGCTTCAAGAAGGGTGATCCCGTATCCGCCAGGTGGGACAACCTTGTGCTCTCTTGATTAGTGATGGTAGACGTTGTCCGTGGGTCAAATGATGTGATGAGGCGTTGCTTAATGGCTTGCTCTTTGGAGACCTCGCTAGCGAGCAACTCAGCGGCAGAGCGAGAAGCCTGTGCAAAGGCGAATTCAAAAGTCTCCTAAGAGCAAGGCATATTGCGCACGTCTGTTGCAAAGGGTTCTGCTAATAGTCCCAAGTCCAGGCGATCGTAGCTGAGGGCCAGTGCAACAAAGGTGGCATCGAGCTGTTTGATGCAGTCCACCACATCATCTCCAGTGTCCTCTGCGAGGTCTGCGCAGCCAGCGTTAGAAATGACTTTCGTTCATAGGAGGGCTTAAGGCCGGCGGGTGGTTGGGGTTTGCTGGAGCTGGAGGTTCTAACAGTACAGAGCTGCGGGTCCATTTGAGTCGGCAACCTGGGCGTTGGCCAGATGGATGGGTCGGGTTTGATCTTAGGGGCTATGCTGCTACAGTCAGCTAGGCTGCTGAGCGGCGGGTTGGGTTGGTTGGATGATGCCACTTGTGGTGATGGCCGTTGTTTGGGCCGATAGGCGTGTGCGATACTGTTGGGTTGACACGTAGAGGGGTCGAATGAGTGGGGTGAGCCCTGCGATTCATGGTCTTGAGGCATCGGGGGACAAGGAATGATTAGACTTGAGGTCGACGTAGAACTAGTGCTTTTGACAGTTGGGATTTTAGGGATCCACAGCGAGGCATTCCCCTCATAGTAGCCTTGTGCACGCAGGAGGATTTTAGGGACCCATATTTTTTTAATCACACGGCACTTGCAATGATGGCATCTTGGTTTCCTAGGTTTAGATTTGTAGGTCTTCTGCAGACATGCGTGTCTAGTTCTAGGCGGTTCTCGAGGCTGCTTAGGTACCCATTGCAAGTGAGTCTGTTGGGGTTTTGCTTTGGGTGCTGCGGGCCGCGATTTATGGGGATCTGGGTGTGGTAGATATGCATGGCCCCCCTCCTTAGTCCTAGCTATAGTTGTTTCTATCGGTGGCCTTGTGAGCGGTGATAGGGTTACGAGGCCCTTGCTCAAAGTCGTGACAACACTCATGTTGCCGATCGTTAAGTGGATGTGTTGCGACTCATAATCAACATTGCAGCAGGTCTGCTTTTTAAAGATTCGCCCGAGCAATGACTCTGTGCTTGCATCCATGGTACTTGGCAACACGTAAAACAGCATGGGGATAGTTTCAGACTCGATAGAAATGGCAACTCGGCATGTGTCGAGGATCGGGTAGGATTGAGCCCCGTATGGGCTTAATTTGGCTGTTGTGGGATGAAGTATTGGCGCGCCAAGCTGGGTCCAATGCTCGTGCGTTAAAACGTTAAAATCCTCCCCTCATCAATCAGGGCGTCGAAGGAGCACGTCTGCTTGGCAGTGACCGTGACATGGAGGTAGGCGGGTTCTACAGGCTCCTCCTCATTCTCGCAGATTTCCCTAATTGTGGCTACTCGTATTTTGACGGGTGGTTCTACCATTGGTGGCTCATGTAACGGATGAGTAGGAGGGTAGTACTTCTTGACCCGACTGCCATTGAAGAAGCCCATTCCTTCACCATCCAGTGTTTCTAGCTCGACATTACCAGTTCGGCTGATTGCCCGGACCTTGAAGGGTCTGAGACCTCTGAATTTCATCTTTTGCTTATGTCCTTTAACTGAGTAGAGGAGCACTAGGTAACACTGCTCAAACTCCCGTTGCTTGACATGTTTTTCAAACCAGCTTTTGCGTCAGGCTTTCTCGCAGATAAGTGCATGGGTGGCTAGGAGACGCAGGCGTTCCAGCTCAACCAAGCGTTGCATCCATGCTTCCTTCCCTTCCCATTGTTCTTGGAGTGCTATCCTCAGGCTAGGGACGAAGAATTCTAATGGGAGAATGGCTTCAGTCCCATAGGTTAGCCTAAAAGGTGTTTGACCGACGGCCGTTTTATAAGCTATTCGGTAGGCCCACAAGGCTGCCATCAACTTGTTATCCCAGTCACTTCGTGAGGCTGAGACTACTTTAGTCAGGACATTGACGAGAATTTTGTTGGTTGATTCAGCCTAGCCATTAGCCTGAGGTTAGTATGGTGAGGATTTGCAATGGATGATGAGAAAGGTGGATAGGAGATGGGCTATCACTTCGTTGATGAAGTGCGTTCCCTGGTCGCTAACCAGTTCGATGGGGCAACCAAAACGCGAGATTACTTGCTCCCACAAGAACTTGGCAGTCGTCCTAGCATCGTTTCTCCGCGTGGCTCTCGCCTCCGCCCATTTGGTGAGGTAATCCGTGGCCACCACGATGTACCTGGCTTGTGAGTATTGTGCCGCGGGGCTGATGGGTCCTATGAAGTCAATCCCCCATTTTTCGAAGGGTTGGTGAGCAATAACAGGGGTTAACTCCATCTGATCTTTACGAACCGGGACTTTTGTCCGTTGGCACTTGTCACAATGCTTGACGAATTGTGTAGCATCGCAGAAAAGTGTGGGCCACCATAGCTGGGACTGCAGCACATTCTGTGTTGTCGTGTCTCCGCTAAAGTGTCCTCCTGCAATACCATTGTGCGCCTCTGAGAGCACATCATGCATCTCATGCTCACATATGCACCTACGTAGCAATCCGTCTTTCCCCAGCCTATAGAGCTGGCTTGTAATCAGCTAGTAGGGCTGGATTTTCAAGATTAAGCGCCTAAGCTATGCCCGTTCTATTGGTCGTTCGGGCAGCCCATGCTCGAGCACTTGGACTATGTCGTCTGCCCAGTATGGTGTCAGATCGGCCCTGAATAGGTCTCCCTCGCTGGACAGATGGAATAAGTGGCTGTCCGGTAACTCGTCCATGATGCCTTGTCCAGTGGCTTCTCCTGTGGGTATACGGGACAAATGATCAACCATGTAATGTTGTTTTCCCTTCCGCACCACCACGGAGAAGTCGAACTCTAGGAGCAGGAGAAGACATCGAGCTATACATCCTGTAGCACGTTTGTTCACTAAATAGAGCAGGGCTTGATGGTCTACGAAGAAGGTGAAGGGGGTGGCCAGTAGGTAATGCCGGAACTTCTTCACGGCGAACACCATGGCTAATCCCTCCCTTTCCGTTGTTGAATAATTCATCTCCGTCTCAGTGAGTTGCCTGCTAGCAAAACTCACTAGGTAATCTAGGTTATGCTCACCAAGTTGGCACAACACTGCCCCCACGGCAAACGTAGAGGCGTCAATGTGTACGTGGAAAGTGATGGTCCAATCTGGGGCTCGTAGAATAGGTTCCGTTCTTAGGGCCTTTTTCAATTCTTCGTACGCCCATTGGCATGCTTCAATCCACTCGAAGACAATTAGCAGTTTGTACAATGGCCTAGTGATCAGCGCGTAGTTCAGTACAAACCGCTGATAGTATCCTGTGTGACCTAAGAAGCATTGAGCTCCCCTGTAATTACCTGGGGGTGGAAGGTCCATGATAACTTTGACCTTCAAGAAGTCCGTGGCAATGCCATTCTTGGACACCACGTGTCCTAAGATGCATCCGTGCTTCACCCAAAACTGACATTTCAAGGGGTTCAGGGAGAGATGGTATAAGCGACACCGTTCAAAGACCACGCGGAGTTTGTCTAGATGTTCGATCCAGGTCGAATGGACACACAGGTCATCGACAAAGACCTCTAACTCCTTGCGAAGCATGTCCTTGAATATGGTGCACATGAGGCGTTGAAAGGTAGCGAGGGCATTGGATAGCCCGAAGGGCATGACTACATACGCAAAGACGCCCCACTCAGTGGCGAAGGCGGTCTTGTGCCTGTCTGCAGGATGCACTTGCACCTGATTGTACCCCGAGAATCCATCCAGGAAACTGTAGGCTTCCTTACCTGCCACTCTCTCAAGCATGTGCTCGGTGTACGGTAAGGGGTAGTTGTCCCTCTTTGTAGCGGCGTTCACCTTCTTGTAATTGACGCACACTCGAATCTTGCCGTTTTTCTTCATCACAATGACTATGGGTGACACCCAGTCTGCGTGCTCAATTTCGTAAATGAATCCAGCTCTCATCAGCTTGTCGATTTCCTCCTTGACAGCATGAGCGTGCTTTGGATTCATGCGGTATGGTCGTTGCTTGACCGGCGTTGCATCCGTTGTCATGGGTATGTTGTGAGTCACAACACTCGGATCTACCCCTCGTAGCTCGTCTAAGGACCAAGCAAATACGTCCAGGTACTCCCGCAAAAGAGTGACAAGACTGGACTCTTCTTCCGTGGCCAAGTCCTCGGCAATGAACACTGGTCGGGGTACTTCCCCTTCCAGGGCTAGGTTTACCTCCTTGACCTTGGTTGGCCCTTTGATTGGTTCGTTGGTTTGCCCTTGGCGCTTGGCACTTAGCAGAACCACTACCTTGTCCCCTCTTTTGAATTTAGAGAAATGTTTAGGGAGGTCTTGCGGCTTCCTTTGTTCCTCTGATCGTGCATCCTTGGGACGCTCTGCCTCGTCCTGCCGCGACCGTCTACGCCTCAGGTGGACAGGTAAGTCCCCCTTGGTGCGTCTGGTCATGGGTGGCCTAGGGATTTCTGGGTCACTATCCGAAGTAACTTCCGATTCAGAGTTAAACCCCCCATTTTCACTAGAGGAGGTGGTCTCCCTCGGTGGCCGCAGTTCATATGGCGATTCGGTTCTAAACAGTGATGCCGTTCCTGGTTGGGCTAGGCCGGCTTGCTCAAGGTCCACTGCTCCCATCCGTTCTAACCAAGCACGATCACATTTCGTACACATAACTCCTTGGTCCACTCTAAAGGCTTGTCTCTTCTGCGGCTTAGCATCTGCCCGGATTTGCTCAATTTCTTGCCCTTCGGTGTCGTATTCTATGGTATCTACCTCACCCTCACTTTTATCATCGAAGGATTGGCAATCTTTGTATTCATCCCAGGAATCTTTATCGCTCGACTGCTCATCGTCTCCCAAGGCATGTTCTACCTCGTCTTGTTGGTCGGGAACCAAAGCCCAGTTATACCTGAGGTTCATTTCATGTATCCTGGTCCACTTCCACTTGGACTCTTCCAAGAGGTCTTGGAGAGGCTTGAGATTGGCGGCTGCATTGCCTGCCAGTCGGTCCGTTAAGTGCTCCAGTATTCCCTGGAGTTCCCTCTTGTTGGTAGGCACTTGGAAGATGACAGGCTTAGGCCCTTCATGGAGGCTTGCTGCCATCATGTAGACAGGTGTAGGGAGTGTTTCTTTTGGCTTGCCAATTGTTTTGACAGCCTGCTTGTATGCCTCATGGTCTGAGAACGGCAGGTCAAGTGTAGCGAGAACGTGCATCCAATCCCGCTCGTCCTCTAGGCATGGAATATACTTAGTTAAGGACCCATAGGGTTCCTTGTCCTGAGTGTTTCCCTTGAGCATAGTAGAGATGGCGTCTAGGTCGACTGGCGAGGTCTTCCAAGTGTCCACCTCTATTCTCACGGCGTCAGTTCGGTTGCCAAGGAAGATCAGGTTGTTACCCCAATCTTCGATAACTCTAGCATTGTGCATCCAGGGTCGACCCAATAAGATATCATAGTCCACTCCCTTCATGACTATAAAGTCGACAGAGAACTGGACTCCTGCAATCTTCACTGGTCAATTCTTCAAGACCCCGGATGGCTTCACTCGTATACCGTTTGCTAGCGTGACATTAAACCGAGCAGCTTCGACAGGCGGGTTTCCCCATGTCTATAGCACTGCGTGGCTAAGCACACTAACCCCAGCTCCTGTGTCTACAATCCCCTTCCTCGTTGCGTCTCCCAGGGCTAGGACCAGCAGGACTGCATGCATCTCCGAGCCCTCCCAGAAAGCGTTGACATGCAAGGATTTAGGCCCGGAGTGTAGCGTCAAACTTTGCAATTGTGTTTCCGCCTCCTGATCTTGAGGATCTGTCGGGGCCTGTTCTTGCGGTCTCTCGAACCACTGCTTGAGGTCCTGCCATAGGGCAGGGTGCTGCTTAAGCAGATCTCCCAAGCCAAACATTATAGGGGTGGTTACTAGTGTGGTCAGGAGATTGCTAAACACTCGTCCTTCCTTTAGCCTAGACTGTCCGGGCCAATGGCCGTGGCTGATCCGCGGCTCTGTTTCGTCTAGGCTTGGCCTCGATGGCACTGCTGGTGGCATAGTAGCCTCGGCTTATGGTGGGGTAACAACCAGTTCTCTGTCAATTGGGTCCACCATAAGCATGCCAATTGGGTCCACCATAAGGATGCCAATTCTCTAATATCTTATGGTGGACCCAATTGGCGTGCTTATGGTGGAGAGATCATCGATCTTGTCCTCCATAATGGGTTCAACATCCTTGAGGTGCTGTTGAGCCTCCCTCGCCCATTCCTTCACCTTTTCTATGGCTTCTAATTGCCACTTGGGGTGTGGGTATTCCCCTACCTTAGCGCTTCCCTTTTGGGCTGTTTTAGGGGCTGAAGTCTCTACCTCCGCGTCTGAGACTTTCTTCCCTTGAGGTAAGGTCGTAACACTGTCGGTTTTTAGTGCGACCTTAGCCTCCGATCTCTTCTTTTTCCGCCTACGGCTTTTCTTTCCTACTGAGGTTGCGTCAAGGTTGCTAGGTCCTGGCAGAGAGATGTCGGCCTGCTTCGTTTGTGCTCGGGTCATAACTCGCAAGGGAATAGGTTTTGCCTCCCCATCGGGGTTTTCAACACCAAACAGCCCCAGCGGGACGGATGGCAAATTAGCTGAACCGGAAGGTGACTTCCGTTTTGGGCAGTCTATGAAAAGATGGGTGATTCCACACTCTACGCACCTTTGGTCAGCTTTGTCCCTGTTTTGCTGCTCTCTTTCGGGGCAGCGCGATGAGACGTGACCGGGATGTCCACAAGTCCAACAAGTGACCGGATCGTGTGGCTTCCCTCCTAGGCCTCTACCCCGTCCTCGTCCTAATGCCATCACCAGCACGGGTCGGTAATCCATGAGGACCGCATTGCCATGGTCGTCAAGCGAGACGTAAGGGTATATGTAGGTGTCTTCGTCACTGGGCTCCTCTACGTAGTGTACGGGAGCATCGCTCGGTGGGTGGGTCACATAGGGACCAGGCGGTCTAGGAATGCTGGTAGGATTTATGTCCAGCCTAGGGACAGCTAGTTTCATATCGTTAGGTGCAGGTAGGGCTAGCGGGGCTCCCCTTCCGAAGAATGGCTGCGGCCTGTTAGCCGGATAAAGCTGGCCGTAGAGTTGCGCGTATGGTAGTCTTCGTGGTAGTCTACAGTGTGCGGCATCGTGGCCAAACCTACCGCAGTTAGCGCAGGGTCTTGACCTAGGGTCCTGACACTCTGCTGGCAGGTGGTTTCCTCCACAGTACACGCATTGGACATGCGGACGCATTGGTCACCTCAACATGTCTTGTATTTTGGCCAGTTCCATCTTGACCTCGGCCAAGTCTCGATGGTCTTTCCCTTATCTTGGGATGATGGGTTTGATCGCTCGCTAGAGGTTGATGTTCGCTCTAAAATCCGTGGGTTGGTTTCTTCTAGGTTTGAGCTCCTGGAGCTCCGCTCTTTCAGCTGGTCATCGACCCTGATGGCTTCCTCAAAAACCCTAGCCACCACGTCTCGTTGCAAGCTGGAGTTGCCTGCAAGTGCCTTATACAATTCCTCATCTCGAATTCCGCTGATGAATACAGACGATACTGCCCTGTAAGTCGGTCTCTCGCCTAAGGGGATTCTTTTAAGGAGGCTTCTCACGTGGGTCACATAGTCGCGGATGCCCTCCTTCTCCTTCTGCTTGACGTTCATCAGGCGTACTAGCAGGTTATCAGAGTATCCGGGTTCGGCAAACCTCTTGACAAAAAGGTCCTTGAGGTTATTGAAGTTGGCTCGTTCTATGGCGTCCAGGCTTGTATACCACGTCCTACCCTTATCGCTTAAGCAAAGTCCGAATGCTTGTGAACGTTGAGCCTGGTCGTTGAGGCCATTGGCTTCGCAGACTTGCTCAAACTGCTCGACGAAGCTGTACGGGTCATCAAGTGGCTGGTACTTGTCGAGTTGCTTGGCGATAATAGGTATTTTGGCCGGGCTCTTTGAGCCCTGGTTTGCCCCCAACCCTGAAACTAGCGATGTTGCTAGCGCAATGGCACTCTGTTCTACCGCAGTGTTATCGAGCGGCCGTTTCATGAGGAGCTCACCCAGCATCAGGTCTTCCTCTAGTGCTCTTTCCTGGTCTTGTCCGGTTCCGGCCAGCCAAGTTTAGCACTCGCTGCACCTCATGCAGCTCCATGCTTTGCCTTAGGCTCCTGGCTTGTTGGTCTCCATTATACTCGGCTATGCCCTGCAATGCCTTGCGGGCTAGCCTTCTCTCCTCCTCTAGGTCCGCAATGATTACATCTGCCGTCCTGCCACGGTGCTCATACTGGGCATGCGCATCGTAACTGCTCACCATTTGTTGTATAGCGTCTGGGAATGCGCTCACATCGAGCTCCCCCGTAAACCGATGGTCTGAGCTTCCCTCTGGTCCTGGTGGTTGACGCTCCTTGTTTGATCCTACCCTGCGCTTCGCGCGTTTGCCTATACCTTGGGTCTTCTCCTAGTGGTGGGTTTTTTTTTTTGGTGATTTATCTGAGTGAGTTCCTTTAATTTTTGAATGCAGTGCTCAACTTATGGTCACTCGTGAGTGCGTGTTATTCCTCGTGCACTTGTGCTCAATCAGGCTTTCAGCTTTCCTAAGTGTACTTCAAGTGCGGAAATTCAACATGAGTGCTGCAAGCGATTCCCCGATGTCTCACTCACTCTCACTCGTTTTGGGCTTGATAGGCTTGCTACTCTAGTCCTGGCCGTTCTAACAGGTTCTAGGGTCTTGTGTTGCTTCCTGTTGTTCACGCGGGGGTGGGTCGCTGGGGAGTGTCCCAGTGTGTCCCTGGATGGGTCAGGTTTTGTTTTGGTTTGACTCTGGGAATCGGACGTCCGATTTACCAGTGGTCCGATTTACCAGTGGTCCGATTTTGGGAATCGGACCAGGTGTATCAGGGCTGAGTGGCAGTCTTAAGGTCCGAGTGTCCAATTCTCAAAAATCGGACAGGCAAGTGTTCGATGAATCGGACAAGGGGGGGTCCGATTCTGGGCTGGTCCGATTCGTCCAAATGGTCCGATCGAACAGGGTGGTCCGATTTCTAGAATCGGGCAGACTGGTCCGAGTGTCCGATCCTAGTGGTCCGGTTGTGGGCGGGTCCGATTCTGGGAATTGGACCGGGCAGGTGGTTCGATTGGTGACGTGTATTAATTCGTCCGATCGGACAGGGTGGGTCCGAGTCAAAGCCTCCGAGTCGGACGGGTTGGTACAAGTCCGAGTGTCCGAATGGTCCGAGCGTCCGATTCTCAAAATCGGACGGGTTGGTCCGATCCTAGTAGTCGGACAGGTTGTTCCGATCGGACGGTTGTCCGAGTGTCCGATTCTAGGAATCAGACACTGGGTCGGACGTCCGAGCCCACCGGTCCGATGAGCTTGCGCACACGGATTTGCCCAACTATCTCCAGATGTCTATTACTATTGACCACGAAATTCACCAGTGATGGAGTTGGAGTGGTGAGGGGGAGATCGGTTACCTGGGAATCGCCGAACGCAATGTCCTCCGTGCCCTGGTCGATCGGACGGTTGCCAAGCTCGCTCTCTCTCTCACTCTCCGTTGGTTGGAAATGGGGGTTCTCTTGCCCTCCCAGAGTTTATACCCTGCTGGTTCTTCCCTGAACACTACAGATTCCTTTCCTGGCATTTCCTACGCAGTTACCTTCGCATTTACTCCATCTCCCCCCCTGTTTTTTGCGATTTTCCCCCTGTTTCACAGCAGCAACCCTCTGCCTCTTCGTGTGTGATTTCCTACTGTTAATCTACCCTAAACACAACATAAATCGGAAGCAAAACACTAAACTAGTTTCTCCATGTTTTCCAATCATCAACAACCAGAATATCCCAAAATACTTACATGTTCTGCAGATCGAAAACACCCAACTTCCTACCTATCTCAAGCTCCGTTTCGGGGATGAATACCCTACTTCAATGCTCGATATGAGGCGCACAAGTGCTCAAGCTTGAATCCGTTGGTCCCGACAACGGAACCAAAATGTGGGAGCTTTCGCTCGACCGCCATTCAAGTGTTCCAAGCGAGCTCTAATGGCTATCTCTCACCTAGCCGACGCGCCGCTGATCCTACGAGTGTAGTGAGCTTACCTTGATGCTCGATCGAGTACCCTCCTCTCTCTTGCACTCCGGTAGCTCCACGATCCTAGATGTTAGCTCAAGCATCCTCAAGCCTCCTCCATCTCCACGCTCCATCCTCCATAGCCGCGCACGCAAGAGAAGAGAAGAGAAGAGAAGAGAAGAAGAGGAGAGGAGATGGTGAAGAGCTTCACCCTCTTGATCCCTCACTCTCACACACACTCACTCCCTCACACTCTCGCACTTCCTCTCTCAAGAGCACACATAAGCAAGAAGGAGAGAATAAGAGAGGAAGAAGAAGACTCCTTTTACCACACACCAAAGAATGAGCTCCTCATTCACTTTTCAACTTTATATACAAAACCCTAAATCCCTTTTGGGCGGTCATCCCCTTTTTCCCTTTTTACATGGCCGGCCATAGCCTAGGCCCTTTTTTCCATTGTCCTTCTATCTTCCTAGCTTCCTTTTCACTGCCCCTCTACATTTACAAATTGCACCCGGCGCTCTTTTACAAGATTTTAGGGTGCGCCTTTTTATTTAAAAATGCGCATTTCCCCTTTTGTATTTTCCTTGGACTTTTAAGGTTGCCCTTGCGCTTTTGGCCTTTTCTCCTTTTCTTTCTTCAGTCGGGCTACCTTTTTTCCGCCTTTGCCCTGCGTCTTTTCCACTTTATTTTGCTTTCTTCGTGTTGGGGTTAACAATCATGATAGTTATATGCAGAAAGAAAAACAAGAATCACGGAGTCTTAGAGGACCAAAAACATCATCTGGTACTATACCTACAGTGAGCCCTTGGTTTGGGAGACTAAGGAGTAGCCCCACATCTTCAGGTGAATCTATAAGTGTTGCAGGGAAGGACAAAGGAAAGAAGAAAGTGCTAGATGATAATGATGCATCTACCACTCATTTGGTATTTGACAAAGATTCCAGTGGTTGAGAGAGTTTGGATGATGAGCTTGGTATTCCTTCAGTCAGGACGCCAGGTGTACTGAGAGCTCATAGTAATGTAAAGGCTCTATTGAGTGATCCGATGGTATGCAGATCTAGCACGATCAAATACCCTGTTAAAAGATTTGGTTTTGAAGGTTATGCAGCTCATCATTATGCTTATATGGTGAAATTGGTTGAAGATATTGAGCCCACTTTTTTTTAGGATGATGTTGGTCATGCTCATTGGGATGCAGCAATGGATGAGGAGATGGCTGCATTAGAAGCCAATAAGACTTGGGATTTGTTACCCTTACCTAAGGGTAAGAAGGCTATTGGCTAAGTGGGTTTACAAAGTCAAACATAATGCAAATGGTTCAGTTAGCAGGTATAAGACTAGGTTGGTTGCAAAAGGCTATGCTCAAACATATGGCATAGATTATGAAGAGACATTCAGTCCAGTTTGCAACAAATGGATGTTAAGAATTCTTTTTTGCATGGTGAATTGCAAGAAGAAGTGTATATGGAGCAGCCAGCAGGTTATGAGGTTTTAGAGCATCCCACATATGTGTGCAAGTTAAAGAAGGTGCTCTATTGGTTGAAGCAAGTACCTAGAGCATGGTCTAACAAGATTGGAGAGTATCTTGTCAATATTGGATTTTGTGTTTCTGATGCTGATCACTCACTTTATGTGAGAAAGGGAGATGCAGGTTTGGTCATCATAGTCATCTAGGTGGATGACTTGATTATTACAGGTGACAGTGACAATGGGATTGCTGAAGTTAAGGACTTGTTGAAGAAGAAGTTTGAGATGAAAGATTTGGGTGAGCTGAGATACTTTCTTGGTATTGAGGTGATCAGATGTGATGATGGTATATGGCTATCCCAAAGGCAGCATGGCTTGGATATGTTATCCAAGTATGGTATGACAACATGTAAGCCTCTTTCAATACCATTGGAGCAAAATGTAAAGTTGAGTGCCGACGTTGGGGATGAGATAGAAGACCCTACTATGTTCAGGAGGATAGTAGGGAGTTTGATTTACATGACTATTACAAGGCCAGACTTGAGCTATGTTGTTGATCTTGTCAGTCAATTTATGCAGATGCCTAGAAAGCCTCATTTGGATGCAATTAGACGTATATTGAGATATGTGAAGTCCACTTTACATTATGGACTTTTTTATGAGGCAGGTAGGGACGTACATGTCTTTGGATACATAGATGCAGATTAGGCTGGTAACATGTCACAGACAGAAGATCTACAAGTGGATTCATGTTTTCCCTTGGTAGTGCAGCAGTTACATGGAGCAGCAAAAAGCAACCTACAGTTGCTTTATCAAGTATAGAGGCTGACTATAGAGGTATTGCTACGGCAGCATGTGAGGTGGTATGGCTGCAAAAGTTATTAGGTGATTTGGATGTGTAGGGAGATGGTCCAGTTGTCATTCATTGTGACAACATGAGCAGCATACAGCTAGCTAGTAATCTGGTGTTCCATGCTAGGACAAAACACATTGAGGTGCACTACCACTTTATGAGAGAGAAGGCACAGGATCAAATAGCTGACATTTTCACAAAGGTATTGGGTGCAGAGAAGCTTCGAAAGTTCTGAAGCTTACTTGGAGTTGTAGAGATAGAATTGAGCTTGAGGGGGAGTGTTGAGATGGCAAGCTCAACACGTGCGGACATTGATGATGGACCACCTGGCTAGATGAGTTTTCACATACAGGGCATGAAAATGCTCCATAGAATCGTAAATGGGAGCAACAAAATTGATTACCCAAATATCTAACTCCACTTAGGACTCATTGAGCTAAAGGTGCAATGGAGAAATACACAAGGAGATCAAATCAAAGACCAAAAATGCAAATCCTTGAGGAGTAATACCAACAGCTGTAATAGAGTAGATGGAGTTAACAGTCTAAAGCACCTGGATTAAACATGCATGGGAGGAATACAAGTTACCCTAGATATGCTAGCCCTTCAAACACAACTCTTGTATGTTGACAACAAACTGAAATGGTAAGATCATCAGATAACTATATGGAAAATAGACTTACCTGACACATGGAGACACTTAGCATGTTGGTGGTCATTATGATACTCACATGGCCATTGACTTATCACTTATTATATTTAGTTTTCTACACCTACCTACAGCTGGCAAAGATATAACCCCAATCGACTAGTCTAGCCGGTTATGCACTATTTGACTTAGAAGGCCACTTTCCTTTATGTTGTGTCTTATCTATACTTTGTGTACATTGTATAGTGTGTGGAAGAAGAAGAAAAATTAGTAAGAAAACGTTTTGGCCTCCATCTCTCTCCTTGTGTTCTTGAGTGAGCTTCCTCTTGTGTATACAGCGTGTGTTTGGCACAACAGCTCAAGCAAATCCCCCCATCATGCAATTCTTGACACTGTGGAATCAAGACTCTTCTCAATTTCTCAAAATCCTTGGTGATTGCATTTTTCTCCCTATCAAATCAAAATTCTGTCAATCAAATTACCCCCAAGCTCCTTTGCCAAAATCCCTTTTTGCAATATCGCGATGAAAGACCATGGCCCCAAGAAGAAAGTTATGAAGGTCGTCTAAGGTAGAAGCTGACAATAATGCTACGAACACAATTACTACAAATGGAATGGCAAGTAAAAGGATTACAAAAAAAGCCATGAATACCATCAACCAAGCATCCATCATGGATTCTCAATTACTATTTTTCTTAAATAAAAACAGCTAGTAGGACTTTATCCCATGAATAGGCAATAGAAGCTACATGTGTATAATAAGAATTTATTCAATTCCTGCATATAATTTATTTGAGACATTCTTAAACCATGAATTCCAAGGGGTAACTTGGGTCTGTACAAGATGAATCTAACCAAGTTGATGGTAAATGCATGGCAGGGGTCTGTAAAGACACATTGCCATGGGGAATAAAGGAATGTTTTCCTGGAAGATTATATTAGGCGGATTGCATTGATTATGCTTGATTCTTAATTGGATTAATTAATGAAGGATATTTGCACGGGTGGATCATCTCCAAGATCGCACCGTGGATTACCCCGAGAGGACACTGCTCGATTCACGGGCCAAAGGTTGAGTGGTGAAAAGGCCAACCACGGAAAGTTGTGTCTCACTCCTAGGTCGCTTGGGATCAGTGGAGCTTTGGACACGAGATTTGGACACCCCTTGCCAAGTCCTGAACGGAGTTGTAGATTGTTGTGAGCCAAACGTCTAGGGCATAAAAATTATGGCGCCATGTGATTTGGACTGGGAATTTCTATTGGACAGAAGGGATACATAATTTCTCCTGTATGGGTAGGAGGCATAGATTAACTTGAAGATAAGTTAAGGAACTTGTTTGTCAAAAGGACTGCTTGCTCTGTTTTTGTGTTTGTGATGTAAATTACGCGAACGAACCATGTTCTCTAAAAGCTTAATTAAGGAAGTTGCTTTTAAATGTCGCACATAAAATGTGATAGGACCTAATTAGAAAACAAAAGCTATCAAGGGAAGCGGGTGGGCAGAACCCGGACGAGTCTGTCCTACGGTAGGGTAGTCCTAGAGAATTGGGAGGCTTCTCACAAGGTTTTACCATCGTTTGACCTTTAGGTATGGTTAAGCTAGAACCCGATTCATGCCATTTTAGGGGACCGGAATGGGACTATACACTATTGGCAGAGAGGTTGAGCAACGCATCTCTCTCATTTCCCATTCTCCTTGAACCAAGTGCAGCATGGGTCTGCTTCAGATTGGGTATCTCTACGTAAAGTAGGATATCAAGAATCCGATGCTAGAATACTGTTAGGAGACCTTGACTCCTACGAGCCCAGATTTCAGGTCAATCCTAGTGGGTTCGGCTACGAATGTTACATTGCGAGACGGACTCGAGAAACCCTAGGCAACAAACCTCAAAACATTCCATGGGAGTGCTGGGCGGCAACGCTTAGATTTGTTTCTCGATGGACTGCTAAAAACATGCTTGGAAGGTGAATGGCGGCATGTTATAGTCTAAAAAGGGGGGTGGTAACTTGTCACAACCCATCGAGTCTCAATGCCAGTGCACCACTGCAAGCGGATCCAAGACCCATGAACCAAAGTTCAAATGGGTCCCTAAACATCAAAGACCACCACTTCGAAGTACTCAAACACAATATCGCAATGCTAAGAACCCGAACTCAATGCCTAGAAGGCAGAGAAGACATTATAGGCGTAAAAGAATGATCAAACTGAGATGGATCCCTAAGGTCCTGTTGTAGGTGCAAGGTTGTTATGAGGGCAATACCTAGATATGGGTACCTAAAGCGAAGACTGCCAATGGCACCCTTCAACAACAACCCTCAAGCTTGACCATGCAAGATCAAATGATAAATCTGAAACCAAAACCACCAACAGCTCAAGTTGTTAAGCCTTGTCCAACACAAGACCATTTAGTCTACAAAGCCTCAGCTAATCTATCAGTCAAAGCCACAGCATCTTGTCTCTAAGCCGCCTCAACCTAGCACTGCTAATGTCCCCAAGCCCTCTCAAATTCCTAGCAATAGAGACTTAACATCATAGACTACCTTTAACTTCCAAGAGGCAGAGTCGCACCCACAAGACCCCTCAACACCGCAGACACCAGCTATAGACCTATCTAGCTTAGTCAAACAACCATCTCTAGGCTTAATTCCCTCTTATGAGCACCGATCAATCCTTACTTTGGCCTCGGATTTGGTTGAGAACATGGGATGACTTAGTCACTTGCATTCACCGCTTAGATGCCACCTTCATGACACTTACTAAAAGCTATGACCAGCTAGACTTAGGTCTCTTAGATGAACCTATGGCCACAGAAACGCTTACATTCTGTTGCTCTTGGGAAGAATCAGAATTCATATTTGTTAAGGCCCCACAAGCAGCTAAGGAGTTAATTGCCAAGATATCCATAAAACAAGCTCACAAGCAATGCCTTATCACCTCATACAACAAAAGTGCAGTCTCAACCACAACTCACGAGGTGGAAGAGTTGCAGCACCTCGCTAAAAGCAATTCCGCCTTCTTGAGAAAATGGTACGCTCTTCCCCTTTAATGGGGAAAGGGAGACTGCCAAATCATGACTCACACTGAGTAGAGATGTGCAATAAAACCCTCAAAGTATGACCCAACTTACGTAGCTCCAACCTCATATAGGGTGTTGACTATCATCCACAATCAACCCCTAGAGGAACACATCATGACCCATCCTTATTTAGACCGCATTCTCTTTGAGGAGAAGTTACACATTGCTAGCAGAATCAACTCTGGTGACTTCCTGATGGATGTCCTTACCTACATCACTCACATAGGCATCCGACCTTTCGACATGGACCGCTATGCCACCTTGGAGCACAATCCAAACTTCTATGCATGGCTCATGCAAAGTAATGCCCCATGTTCTGTAAATGCCCTTAACCCTTCATTCTCCAATCCTAGGAAGGATTTTCATCAAATTCAGAGAGGACAGGGCAAGGTGAGGAAAAATCAAACCAAAATCAAAAAACCAAAACTCAAACCAAACAATAGAATAAGTGTAGAAAATAAAAAGAAACAACAAAACATAAAGTGGAAGGAAGGGTGAAATGATGGTATACTTATGCTTGCTTGGAATGTATGAATGACATAAAAGGAAAATATTTTTCAATGTTAAAGAAGCTTGTCATTCTTGTCACTCCACAATGTAAAATTACCTCAATAACAAACTAATGAAAAGTCATTTTTTCCATGTAGGAACCAAGAATGGCAGCACACAAGGACAAGGGCCACCTCTTTCCTTTCACCAAGGATGAGCGCCACAAATACCGCATCAACTTCGAGACCCACATCTACAACCAACTCAAGTTCCAAAGTGTCACTAACCTGGAAGAGTTGGTGTTCAGGAAACCAGCAGCAAAGCAAGTTGTGGATCAATGCAACCTGGCCAAATATGTAGAGAAGTTCAGGTAGGAGATCAACCACCATCAAAAGTGTTTAGATTTCCTGAGGACTTATGATGCCAAGAGGGATGTTGGAAAAGTGAATGTAAGACAAGGAGGAGAGATTAAGGAGATGGAAGTGAGACTCATCCCGGATCTAATTGAACGATCCTTAGGATTGGTCCACAAGCCCAAAAGAAGGCCTAAAAGAGATGTGTACCCCATGCTATAGATGGATAAGGACAAGGTACACACCAATGCAGGCCAAACTAGCACATACCCTCTTCTCTAGCCTGTGATCCAATGCAGTAATGCATAGAATCATTATCCCCATGTTGGAAAGTGTGGCAGCCAGGGCCCTGGATGAAGTAAACTTGAACTCGTATGTGCAAAAGACAAAGACAATCAAGCCTCAACTAAGGCACTATCAAAAAGGCAGGCTGGCTGGAGAATCCACCTCATTAACCATAGAAAAGGAACACAAAACCCCTACATCAAAGGCCTCATTCGTCGGCTTCAAGAGGATACTCACGGCTTTAATTAAAGATGCCATTGGGGAGGTGGAAGGACCTGAGCACACAGGGCAGATACTGAATAGGTCACCCTCTCAAGAGCAGGATGTACCACCAAGCCCTAGAAGCCCACCGCAGTCTCCAAAGACAAGAAGAGAACAAGAATTAGAAGAAGAAAGGATGGAGAAGGAGAGGGCTAAAAGGCGCACCAAGAGAAGGCAAGAGAGGCCAAGAACGTCATCAAGTGAAAGGACTGAAACCGATAGTGAGGAAAAACAGACTTGATCAACCCAAAGGAAGCCCCAAAGACCAAGGAAAGAGACTCCTCAAAAGTAATATAGGGAAACTAAAGAAAGAATGACAAAGAAGGAGAAGGAAGAGCTACTAAAAGTGCAAAGAGAGTCCAAGAAAGCCGAAGAAGAGAGAAGAAATAAAGGGAAGGCTGAACTACAAAGAATAGCATAAGAATCAAAAAGGGCAGAGGAGGAAAGGAGAAGGAAGGCAAAAGAAGAAGATGAAGAGTTGAGGAGGAAGGAAGAAGAGGACTTGGCACGAGTTGTGCACATGTCCGTTGATGAGCAGCAATGCAAACACAAGGAATTAGCAGCAATGAGCCCACCAAGGCAAGACAGGCCGGGGACCAGTGGTCAAGTGCCAAAAGACGTGTTCCAAAAGGAAAAGGCAAGGCCACACTCCACCCAATCCCACCCACAATATTGCCAGCCAACCCAACCATTGCAGGGACACAAGGCACCCCAACCGTAGTTGATGCTAGCAACCTCATGGCATGGGTGTAGTTCTTAGTAGACAAAGCACATATCCCAACACCCGACTCTAGTGCAAGGACCCCAATGATAGGAATGAAAAGATTGGCAGCTATACAGATGTCGAATCCCAGTAGGGGCCCAAGCAACAAAGAGTCGAGGTTACCACCACTGCAGGGTCGCAACCCACTAATCATGACGAGCATGTTAAGGATCTTTATGCTCAATTTAAAAAAGAAAAGGAGGAGAAGAGAGCCGCGGTAGCAAAGCTAGAAGCTGAAAGAGAAATCTCAGCTACTTTCCAACTAGAAAAGACATGCCAAGTGGCCATACAACAAAAAGAAATCAAGGAGCTAAAAGCAGAGCTCAAGGCCAAAGAAGATAAGAAGGAATATTGACGAGAAAGACTAGAAGAAGAGAACCAGGAGCTAGTAGAAATTCAAAGGGAGTACAAGCTCTTGATCCTATAGCAAACGGAGCCCAAAAGGTAGATGAGAAGGCTCCAAGAAGACATGGAAGAGCTCACTGCACTAGATTCAGAGAGAGCACAAGAAAAAGAGGAACATCAAAGAGAGAGGAAAGAAGTAGAGTATAGAATGCAAAGGGAGATAGAAGAACAAGGGAGATTGGAAAGAGAGATCGAATGCCTAACAAAGAAGAAATAAGAAGTGGTAGAGAAATGGAAGGGGCAGGAGCTGATGATAGTGGCCATGTCACAAAGGCAAAGTGAAGGCTTGGAAAAAATGAAAAACAAGGTAAATGAATGGAAGGCCAAGAGTGAGAAGAAAGTGAAAGACCTGGGAGTCGTTTGGCCCTTGCGGAAGAAAGCATAATACTGGTAGAAAGTAGGGCAAACGCCACTCAGGCAAGCCTAGAGGCCCAGTAACGTACCTTCCTCAACACAATCTTGGACATCACACTCTCTAAAGAGGAGGAGGCCAGAAGGCTTGGTGACCAACGGCTCGCCAAAAAAGAGAGAAGAATCCAACTGCATGGGGAACGAAATCTCCAGACTACTGGGAAAATAAGGTTGAGGAGGTACCCCACACGGTAAAAGGCTATGAATCCCAATCTAAATGGAGGAGAAGAGTCTAGAATAATAATGTAGATGCCTAGATGTCGTTTTGTGGTTCTTTGTCCTTCGAGCAAAATGATCTGACCTACCTACCGTATCCTAGGAGGGTAGGAGTAGATTTTGATCCTGACATCCATGGCCAACGACTTCCCTAAGATCTACAATGTCAATGCCACAAAGCCTGAGGAAGCACTCACTTTCTCAGAAAAAGATTTAGGGGACTATATGTTGATAGAGAATATTTAATATCGTAGGTCCTAACAACCTTATCCATCACACCTCTTGTAATAGAGAAAAAATGCCTTAATGCCTTAGCCAATATTTAGCCTACTAAGGTTAAGTAAAAAAGGCTAAGTTATAACTAGCCAAGGATTTTTTTTCCATTTCTAACATTTTATATTTGAGTTCTCAACCTCCCACCATCTAAGAAGGCACATACTTACCATAGCTTGGGTGCATATCATGCTGCATGCTGCAGCCTCTCATCAATTGATGCTTACCTTGGCTATGGTTTCTTGAAAAATTAATCTATTTCTTTGTATTTCCAGTTTAATGGTTTCATGTGGGAATTAGCTTGTTTACATTGGTATTCGAGCAAAGCCTTGATCCAATGGGAAGGTCATTTCCATCATGAATCTAATTACAAGACTAGGCATAGAGTAGCTGGAGGACAAGAATTAGTTAGAGGACTTGACACAGTTAAAATCGTGACTAGTTAAGGTTCTCTACAGCAATTTAGGACTAAATTTGAGGATCTTGAAGAAGGTCTAAAAGAAAATGGTGGTTGGAAAGCTATTTTAGAAGGTCATCATATCATATTTTGGCTTATTTTTAAGGACATTTTACAAAAGGAGAGGTATTGGAGACTAGAGGGGACTAAAGTTACCTCTACTTTTCGAAAGTAGGGTTCATCTTCTTCATCCTCATCTCTCTCAAGCTCTTCTCTGAGCTTCAATGGTGGATTTCCTTACATATCTTCTTTCGTTTACATCAATGACTTGAATGCTTGTCAAATCCTCATTCTACTTAACACATGGAGTATGGTCATAACCATTCTTGGAGGGCTTGATGCAAAACATGGTCAGCAAGATCAAATCAAATGCACTGTCGTGAAGCTCTATGAGATAAACATATAAGGTAAGTCTAAAAGAGGGTACAATGATGTTGGTTGCCAAGAGCGAGGCCTCTGAGTTCCTATAATGCATCCTATTGAGCGATCCAAAGCCTAACGTCACTCCTGTAGGTCCTAGGAAAGAAGGCCCATTGAATCTCTATTGTCCATACAACACTATCAAATCCAATGACTGGCCAAGTAAAAAACCTACAAAGGGCCAAGCATAGCCTTCTGCTTCTCCACCAATGTGCAACAAATACCTCTACCCTTGCAATCCCTAATAAAGGCTCCGACTGAGTGGAAGCGAGCTTAATTCATGAAAGATCATCAATTCTGTGAAGCTTATTAAAGTCTTATGCTTCTCAACAAATGGAGCATGTTTTTTACCATTGTTAGGGAGATTGAAGACAAGGAAATGTGGCTATTGATTAGTGCAATATACACTGCTAAAAGGCAACAAAATAGGTTGGGGACAGCTTCATAATCCTCGAATTGTTGCTTGAGGGCTTCCAGGGATCCATAATCTCCATTTTAGCTACAAGTAAAATGGTAAAGATCAGTCTTTTCTTGATATTCCTCTCACGTAACCCTCTTGCACAACGGTACAAGACCCCGCCGGAAAGCATTCTTCAGCTCTATTTTGAGGTTCAAAGGCTTAATAAGGTAGTTGCAGCTTTTGGAATCAAATGGAACAAATCTAAGGACTTTTGACTGGACTTTTGTCTAGATTAATGGGCCAAATGGAGAGAACTCATCCTGGTACTTGATGGGAAATCGAGCCAGCAAGCCTCTTCATTATCGATTACAATCATTTACATTTATTTACTTTTGGAAAATTGATTGATCCATTCAGGTTTTGTGTCCCCATCCAAAACCGCAGTCTCTTGGAAGAATGTTGGAATCAACTTAGAAAGATTCCATGAGAGATAAACATTACTGTATGATAGGAGACTTTGGAACTATATGAAGAGATCAAGAGAGTTGTAGGGATCAATATTAATTACTCTTCCCATCAATATATCTGAAGAAAATGTATTCCAATCAATGAGCAGGAAGAAAGTTCAAGAATCATGTGGGACAGACAAGGATTTGAGAATGGTGTCAAGTCTTTTGATATGCATACAAATGGACAGTTATACATGAATGGGCAGCAACATGTATATGATCATGATCATGGATATGAGTAGCATTATGCTAGTGAACATGGGCAGCATGTTGATCAGTACCTCTATGATGATCAACCATCCCATAGTCAATATTATGATGATGATTAACCATTTCCTGGACATCAACATTATGCTAGTCGAAATGAACGTGGTCATGACTATGGAAAACCATTCTATCATCATAATAAACTTGCTTCTCTTAAAGGAGGATATAATAAACTTCCTCGTAGGTATTATAGCCCATACCAAATAATTCAGTGAGTTGGGGATCTTGCCTATCAACTTGATTTACCTTCAACTACACATATCCACAATGTCTCCCATGTATCTCAGCTCAAGAAGTATGTTGGCCCTGAAATTCAAGTTCTTGAAGAACTACCTCCGTGGTAAGCAAGAGAAGGTTCTAAGGAACCGAGTTCTTATGGAGTATCTTATAAAGTGGAAGGGTTTGCCTATGAAAGAGTCTTGTTGGCAGCATGCTTCATATTTGAAACAATTTCCATGGCTCCTTCAAGGTGATAATTCACTCATTGAGCAGGAATCAACTTGCTATAATAAATTTCTGTATTGAAATTAATTGCTTTATCTTCATCAAAATTTGATTTTGATGGCATGGCTGGATACTACATATTGTCCTCTACATTTCTATAGCTTGCATATGGAAATTGGACACTGGAAATTGCACACTTCCACTTCAAGATATGGCCAACTTTGTATTGTAGCGTGTTTTGGACAACCTACAACAGTTTGTTCCACTTGCATCATCCTTCTTCATCAACTTATTTGGTCTTCTTCAGCATGGAATTTAATTTCAGCATGATTTCATCTATTTCAAGCTATTCTTGTACTCATCCTTATAACTTGTCCCAAATTCAACTTTGAGGGCAAAGGTCTTCTAGGCCGAGATGGCGTGTAATAGAGTAAAAATGCCTTAATGCCTAACCCAATATTTAGTCCACTAGGGTTAAGTATAATAGGCTAAGTTGTAACTAGCCAAGGATCTTTTTTCCATTTCTAATATTTCATATTTTAGGTCTCAACCTCCCACCATCTAAGAGGGTGCATACTCTTGGCCACCATAGCTTGGGGTGCATATTATGCTGCAGCCTCTCACCAACCGATTCTCAACCATTAATGGTAATATCATTTCAATCTAGCCACCTTGGCTATGGTTTCTTGGAAAATCAATCTATTTCTTTGTATTTTCAGTTTAATTGTTTCTTGTGGGAATTAGCTTATTTACCTTAGCCAATATCTAGCCTACTAGGATAAAGTATAAAAGGCTAAGTTGTAACTAGCCAGATCTTTTTGCCATTTCTAACCTTTCATATTTGAGGTCTCAACCTCCCACCATCTAAGAGGGTGCATACTCTTAGCCACCATAGCTTGGGGTGCATACCATGCTACAGCCTCTCATCAACTGATTCTCAACCATTAATGGCAATATCATTTCAAACTAGCCAACTTGGCTATGGTTTCTTGGCAAATTAGTCTATTTCTTTGTATTTCTAGTTTAATTATTTCCTATGGGAATCACCTTCTTTACACCTCTTTAGGAATTTTGACATCCAATGGCTTGCTGGATGATCTATTAATCAAGTGAATAGTTATGTTAAGAGCCTCAGTTCAAACAACATTGGTAAAACTTACATTTGATAGCATACTATTGAACCCTTTTCTTATATGGTTCTATCCATCTTTTTGCAACCCCTTGAGCCAAGTTTTAAGGAGTGGTCAACTACCGCTTGATACTTTCATCTCACAAAAGTTCTCAAAGACATGAGAAGTATACTCCCTATCATTATCAATCCTCAAGCATTTGAATCTCTTGCTTAATTGATTTTTCACATGAGGTAAGGACTTTTGGAATGCATCAAATGTATCATTCTTGTTACGAATAGACTGAGCCTATACTTTCCTCTTAGCATCACTGATAAAAATGACAAAGTATGATGCTTCTTCCAATGAATTTGTAAGCATATGACCACACACATCACTATGCACTTATTCGAATGGTTCAAATTTCTTTATACCATTACTCATCTTATGTGCCACTTTAGTTTGATTCCATACATACAATGTTCACACATCTCAAAATCAAAAAAATAAAATAAAATGAAGATATTCAAACAAGAAAAAACTTTCATTCTTTTCACAAACAAGGTGACCCAAACAAAGATACCAAAGAGATATCAATGGCTACTTAACTATAGCCACAACATGATCTTTTACACTAGACACGTACAAAGAGTACAAAGTGCCAACAGACTTTGGCCCTCATGTAACAAGAAGAGACCATTTGTGTATCTTCCAAGAGTAACTACCAAAGACAACACAATAACCATAGTCACCTAATTGTCTAATGCTAATCAAACTCTTCTTTAGATGTGCATGTCATACATTTTTTAACACAAATGAGAAACCATTAATAAGTGAAAGATATCGATCTCCCACTCCAAGAATGCCACATACAAAGTCATTACACCCAAACAAGCACATGCTTTTCTCCTTGCATCATAAGTAGCAAGCCATTCCCTTTATGGAGTAACATGATCCAATACTCTAGTATATCATTGTTAGTAGCAACAAGAAATGCATCACTAAGAGTAGAGATATATAACATATAATCATCACCACTATTATGACAGATAGTGTTACTAATCTTTACCTTTTAAGTTTTGCTTCCTTTTTGCTATCCTCATCACCCTTTTGCATGATTCTTCATTTAAAGAATTCCTTTTTTGTATTACCTTTCTTATTAAAATTGAAAAAACTCGTATATTTCCTTGAGTAAGACTTGCTTTTAAAGCTTTCTCTTTCACAAGATTTCCCTCTTGCATTTGATGTCTCTTTGACAAATAAGTGCATTGGAGCCCTTTATACCTACATTATTCCTTTTATTGACCACTTTTACAAGCAACATTCAAATGAGTCAAACCCCTAGCAAGTGCTAAATTACTTATAGCAACCCTAAAAATATCCCATCTTTTAAGCAATATCATAAGCCAATGAATGGCCCTGAAATTCTCAAATGTAATCTTTTGGGCAAATAACTAGCTAAAGACAATATTAAACTCATTCAAATGGTTGGACATGGACGTCCTCTCTTCCATATGGAAATCAATGAGCCTATTTAAGTATTAAACTTAAGATGCAGCACTTTACTTTTCACAAAGGTTGCATAACTTTTTCCAAACTCCATGCGCATCACCATTAGTGTCATGTATATTAAATTAAATTGATTTGGATAGCGTCACCAAGATAGTAGAGCATGCAAACTCATGCATTTCATCCCAAGTATCGAGGGCCATGTCTTCAAGCTTCATACCTGTCAATTTAATGAATTTAACCCATTTCTTTTACACCAAGACATTATATATTTATTATGAGATCAAAGGAGATTTTCTTGCCATTTGCATGATGAGTTTGGGCATCTCCATAGGGTGAAGTTTGAGTATCAAGATACTTGGGTTTGTTTTTTGTCATTACTCCAAATACGAAGAGAATCTCTTGAGTAGGAGAGCAAAGCTAGAACTAGTGGAGCCAAATGAACATACTTAAAATTTTCTTGAGTGCTAGCCGCAATGGCAATTTGCTCAATATTGCCACCTTAGTAACACATTATTTCTTGCCTAAATGCTCCACTTACGCATCCATGCAAAGCAAGAGTGATCATATCTATCACTATATGATGATATCGTGCACTATAGCATTAGGGATATGCTACTGGCAAGAGACTTTAGAGAACATACAAAAGCAATATCCAATCCATTCTTCAAGAGTGATGACCCCATGTACAAAGATCTTGCACAAGAAGAGTTGGGACTTAGAAGGACCTCTCAAGACAAAGAGGACCAACTATGGATACCACTTGTTGGATCCAAGAGGAGTACATGATTAGGGACTTGGTAGAACCTCGCAAGACAAAGAGGATCAACTATGGATACCACTTGTTGGATCCAAGAGGAGCATATGATTAACTATACTTAATGAACTTCCTCAACTATGGAACTCAATATATTTCATAACTTTTCAAATAAGCATCCACACTAGATGGCCAAGAGCATCTATCGTGATGGATAGACCCAATGTGAGTAACATGGATTACCTATTGGCACCACTACCCCTCATACCATGCACTTGTACAATTCTATACACTTTCTTCATGGCCCATTGCTATAGCCATTGACCATTACATACCTCTCCATCAATATCACATGCCACTTCGCCTCATTGCCACAACTAAGTATATCCCCCAAAGACATCCTCAATGCCACACCACCAAAAATACAAACCCAACTACCTTACACCAAACCATCTATCATACCTTCAAGCAAGAATGTCCCACAAAAACATCAATATGATATTGGTTGGCCATATGCTAGCCAAGCTTAATGGATTAGTATTAGAGAATAAGTTTAGTCAAAGAAACCTTTGGGGATCATTTTTGTTAGACCACACTTCCCCATGGGAAGAGGAACTGAAGGTAGACTCACTAAAGGATATGCTATATTTAGACCCATGAGAAGAGCAATGGAGGTAGACTAACTCGCAGATATCATACATGTAGAGCCATGGGAGCTAGTGCATGCACATACAATTCCATAAGCCTCTAATGAAGCTCTAGCTATTTGATTCATTGATTATACCAATGATGTTTACATGGCACTCCCATCCAAAGGCCGAGCCTCTACCACAAATGGAGAGGATCTATGGCAAAGTAGCTAGCGTCAAACGATTCATAATGCAATCCAACCAGCAAAAATAGGATCTCCAAGCTCAATTAAGGGAATGTCGCATGGAAGTAAAATCTAAGGAGCAAGAAGTAGAAGAGATACAAAAACAACGTGGGGAAATTCAAGCCCAAACGGCAGACCTCACAATTCAGCTAGAGAAAGAAATAGCCAAGACAGCCCTCCAAACTAGGAAACTCAAGGAAAAGCATCAGGCTCAAGGCAGAGAGGAGTTTTGTAATGGATGGAAGCTTAGAGAGACCATTGACAATCATGATTTGTTAAATGATCAGGACTAAGCCATTATTACCACAAGTTATTAAAAGTAGAGATGGAAGCCCCGCCAATGGTAGCAAGGGCTCTCTTCCAAACAATCACCTTCATACTCAGGCTGTGTAGCCTCCCCAAACACAGGTACTCCAAGTCATCTTGGCAACTTGCAGCACATGGCAATATGGACCGACACAGATGATGAGCAGGTGCCTGGACTCAGTGCTCACTCAGCCACCCTAGGAAGTCACCATTGACCAAGGATGAGAGCTATACAGGGCAGCATCCATGAACTGTCGGACAAAGACCTAGAACAAGATGCCACCAATGGATCTGGACGATTTTGGCATGACATCCAGCAGCACCACCCTGATGACTAAGCCTGCCTATGCTGGATCCATCCATGCAAGATTAGCAGATGAGATCCAGATACCTCCCACTGCAACTTTTTCCAGTTCCATACCTACACGAGATACATTTTGTCCACATGAGGGCCATCTTGGTCTCTTGTTAATATATATTTCCTCTCTCTCTCTCTCTCTCTCTCTCTCTCTCTCTCTCTCTCTCTCTCTCTCCCGCCCCCCCCCCCCCCCCCCCCCCGGAAACGTGAATAGCAAATATTAACAGAAATAGTGAATTTCACAGGTTCTCTTCTCTTAGTGCAACTTTATTAGGCAGTTGATTTATTGCTATCCATCAGGTTTCAACTGATCAGCACTCCATTAACATCACACTTTTGATCAATAAGTGCAAGAGCTATAAGACTTCTTTGGGACTTTTCAAACTGCAATTGTTCTCGAAAGTGTATTGCTTGATGGACCTTCACTCTATTCACAAAATCTTGCAGCCTGGCTCCTCCTTGATGCCCCAGAGTGGATGCAAACCATAAGCTATACAAGTCAATTCACAGCCATAGACAGCATCACAACATTCAGACCTTTCACCAATCATATCACTTGTTCAACAGGAGAACTGGTGCAGAAATATGTCCCAGCACATCTCCCTTACACAATATTCCAACCTGCAACACAGAATGAAATATTCCTTAGCAGCATTTACCTATCTCATCAACAACACCATATATGAAAGAGAATGATCAAAAATAATGAGTCTAGGTCACAAGTTTCTAGAATGCTTACTGCGCTATTTCATATATCCAGTCGTCTTTCCGTACATGCCAAGCCAGTCATCTTGGCCAGCACAGTTACAGTTAATCGTATTAACTTGTAACAAGGAGCCCTCATTGATCTCTGGTAAGTAATCCACAGTTTTGAGTCAAAAAAACCCATACTCTGCGTGCTGGCAGGGGTGCAGTTCCACTACACCATGCACAGTATTTTCTTGGCACTATAAGCAGCCACTTGCAGAGAGCACAACCACACTGTTTCATCACGCACTTCATCACCATAGCATGGACTATATGAGAGAACCTGACTAATGTAACAGCAAATTGGAAGAGGTGTACTGCTCCATCTTATGATATTCCTTTCTCATTACGCTCATGCATCTCCCTTTGATAGATTTTAATGCTAGCTTGCAGCCATTGAGAGCTGCAAGTAGCACTCCTTGATAAGCTCAGACTAGTATCTTTGTCAATATTCTTCATAATCAGACCATACACCTCCAGTAAACTCACAAGCTGATGCCTAGACATAGGCTTTGTGAAAAAGTCGTCCACACCTGCAGCTAAGAATTGGTTCCTGTCACTGTTCATTGCGTTTCCAGTGAGTCCAATAATTGGAGTCTTCACTCCCATGGCTCTGATCTCTCGGGTAGCCTGCATTACAAACATAACATAGGGTGTCTCAAGAACTTGAAAGAGTGGAAAGAATTTTATTTATACAAACACAAACTGGAAGCATATCAAATATAAAGCATTAGTGCAAAAGACATGCTTCTTTCGTCTAGCTACAACCAGCAAAGCAGACAGTAATAAGAGAATACCTCATGCCCATCCATAACTGGCATTTCCTTGTCAATAAAAATCATGTCGTACATTATTCCAGTACGAATAAGTTCCACTGCTTGTAGACCATTCTCTACATCATCACTTTCTATATTGAAGCTCTCCAGAAGCTTCCTAAGAATCTTTCGGTTCAACATGTTATCTTCTACAATCAGAACCTTTGGATTGTTTAATATGTGATCTGAAGATGGAAGCTTGGATGGATCAGAGCTAGTCCTTGAAAGGGCAGAACATGAGTGGCCTACTTCTGCATCTCTTTCGCTCATATTATAGACAAGTTGGAAAGGTAAAGTGAAATGGAAAACGCTCCCTTTACCAACCTCAGAAAAAACTCCTATTTTCCCACCAGCCAATTCGACAATCCTGCATGAACAAAGATCAGTCACTTCTACAGTTTCATATAGACGGTCTTCGGGCCATACAGTAATGTCCTGACAAGAAACAAAAAGCCTTAAACATGCTTAAAAATTATTGAACAATCTCTTGACACAACATAACCGTGTTCCTGCACATAAATGACTCAAAAACGTGTGTGCTATTCACTTTTCAAATGCTTCATGAAACATTATACTACATCCCAATGTAACTGGCATTGTGCTATGCAAGATTTCACATCACTATGGATTCATCTCCCAGACAAGTTTTGGCAAATCAAGTTTCAGGTTTGTGTCATTTCCCACACCCAAACTTCCTTGTCAAACTATCCACTTCAACTACGATCTCACATATCATGGCTTTGCAGTGCCTCTTTATAAGAGGACCTTTGTGAAAAGCTCTCAACATTCCTCCCCCCTTCACGAAATATTTATCTGGTTCTGCATTAAAAGAGCCACAAGAAGGAACTATTGGTTTCTTCTGATTTCAGGAAACTTTTGTCTGTCTCTACACCAAAGAGGAAGAAAGCCCAAATGTAGACCACCCCCTTGACAAAAGACGTCAAGAGAACCATGGGAGGTGAATGACACCAATACATATAGATGCAAAGAAACCAATGTCCTGTTAACTTAAAACTTGCCTTTTGATTTTACACCCTCTCTCGAAAGAAAAGTCCTGAATAGTCATTGTGCTCATTCTGTATCCAAATTTTAACAAGAGTGATGTACTGGAATACCAAAATTCTCACCACACTTGGTCACTGATGTACTTCAATGTGCTGTATTATGGACAATATGCAAATTTACAAGGTGGTCAAATGAGCAGAAACCAGTTTACAGAGTCACATTCCCAACACAAAGTAGGTTCTGATGCTTTGTATGTTGCTACATCACTGCATCCAACCACCTTCAAGAATTATGAAAATGGCTGGCACTGACCACGTTTTGCACAATTGTCTCACCCAGATTTTTGCTCAGACGTGACATCTGATTATCTTAAAAACATAGAACCTATATGTTTTGTCTTCTAAGGACACAGAATTGATAGCGTACCTTTTGGAAAAACTAAGGCCAAGACCTGTTCCACCACCACCTTGCGATGCATGTGCGCTTATTTGGATATACGGTTCAAAAAGTATTGCCTGGTCTTCCTTGCAAATGCCTATTCCAGTATCTTCCACAGAGACAGTTATGCTGGCAACCTTATCAGTTCTTTTCAAAGTAGAACAATCCGAATCCTCACAGTTCAACTTCACTGCATCTTCAACAGCATATTCCTTCCCTTCAGACATCCCATCGCATGTGACCCGTAGAGTGACATGGCCACCATGAGGAGTAAATTTGATTGCGTTTGACAGGTAATTTGCAAGGACCTATAGTTGGTTGGCAAAGATGAATATGATTGCATTCAACAGTAATTTGCAAGGACCTGCGACTTCAAGGACATTTAAGAACAAGTGTTTCACTGCAGAATTCACCTGGCGAACCCTATGCTTGTCACCAAGTAAGTTGTACTTTGTTAGTAGTTCCTTTGTATCAGAATCCATACGCAAAGAAAAATTGATGCCTCTAGAATCCAGTGTGTCTCTGAAAGCCCATATCAAAGAGTTGACCATCTCTCTCATGTTAAATGGTTGCTTCTCTAGCTGCAGTTTACCAGCCTCTATTTTACCTGCAACACAAGATGAGAGTTGCTATCAAATCACTCTTTTCACCTAAAGGACTACAGGAGTGAATTCAAGCTTAACATTGAGACCATCCCCACATATCTCACAAACAACCAGGTTCACGTATTTTTTGTGGACGTGGACTGACAGGTCACACACTTACAGATGCACAGATGCTTGGACATGTATTTCCAATGCACTTCTTGGTAAGCAAAGACCTAAGATCTTGTTACAATAACGATCAACCCAACAGTCATGAAAGAAATCTGTTTCTGAAATCTGCCTACCCATGTCCAATACATCATTGAGTATACGTATCATGGATGATGCCGATGAGTCCATCATCTTTAGCACTTCCAGCTGATCCTCCGAAGCAGCACAAGCCATTAAATGACCAATGCCCAAAACAACCGCATTGAATGGCACTGCACAAATGTCACATCATTGGTCCAAATCAGAGCAACAATCACTAGAACAGAAGGGAGTGGCGAGATTTTAAAAGAGCAATCAAAACTGCTCAATGACAATCTCCTAAAAATAAAATATCTTCCTGTATGAATTTGTCATGGAGTGCAAGCTTACCCACCCCTGATTTCATGGAAAATGTAGCTGATAAACTGCCGCATCTTAGTGATTCTATCAATGCTGTCTTTTTCACGGGCATCTAGGGCTGCATGAGCTTGCTCCTCATGTAATTTGCTTTCCAAGTAAGCCTCTGCCCAGGTGTCAATAATAGCTAAAATGCTAGATGTCTTTCGAGATCGCAGGTACCCAAGGCAAACATTTGTGAGCATTAGGAGAATGACCACAGGAATAGCAACTATGCCGCATCTTGCTACCACAATCCGAGAAGCTACGGTTAAAAAGAACAAGCAGGGAATGCCCAGTGATAGAAAGCAGGAGACTTGCCATGCCATGATGGGTGCTGCACTCAAAAGCAAAGGTAAGCTGGTAGAGATTAGCAAGCCTATGCCATCATAGTATCCTTGCTCAGACCATGGACACAAGGCCACCACCTCTGATTTGCAGGGGACGAAGTTTGGAACAAACCAGGAGAGAGAAGCTAACAGGAACAACAGAGGTGATGTGTAAAAGCAGGTAGTCTGCCTGTTAGCATGGTCAAGCACAAGAGTGGTCAATAAAAGGATAGAGGAAATACCAGTGACGAGCCAAGGAAGAACAAAGATAAGCTCATGAACTCCAGATAGGATGTAACCAGACAGAATGAATGCAATAAGAAGGCTGAAGCTCCCCAAAACACAGATGATCTCGGGTTTCGAATGGATCCACACAAAATCCCTCTTCTCCTGCGGCCAGTGAGCTAGCTTGGCTGTCACTGTTTCCCGAGAAGAGGCTAAACGTTCTTCTGTGACAACTAGCTGCGCCAATCGACATCTCCCTCTAGCTGATTGACTGGCCTTCCTATTTGGTTCTTTAATGGCCATTCTGTTCACCATCTCCAGCAACCACTTCAAAGTAACCATTTTCATTAGAAACATGAGGATTGGATGAAAGAGCTGTAAGCCCCAATTGTCCAGTGCTGGCAATTTGTCCCTTTCGCCCAAGGGATGGCAGTGTTGTCATTTACATGAGTAATGGCAGCTTAAGAGCCTGTGATGAGCATCACTAGACTTGCTCTGTCAGGCAGGGCATCCAGATAGCAGAGATTGCCACGGCCAATTTTGACCCACTGAGGTTGAATTCTCTCAGCCTCTGCAGAAGCTTGCACAGATGGCCTACGGCAGTGAGCAAATACGGTACCGATCCAGCTTATTTCTTCTCTGCCCGATTCGAGCACTAATAAATAGAATTTGCACTCATTCATTCAGTGCATACTGACCAGCAACTGCGACTCGTCCATATGAAAGGCCAGAAGCCTTGATTGAAGAGGGGGGGAAGGGGGCTATATTCTGCTTGATTCCAACAAAAGAAGCCCTTGATTAGATCACGAAAATGGACCCCAAACGGCTTGAAGCAGCATATGGCGATATTATTGGAACCGGAAGAACCCAAGAGAGGGCTTTTGACTCTTGATGATGGAGGCACACCAACAGAGAATCTCCTGCTCGGGAGGGGGAGTCAGTATTGATGAGAAGAGGGGGCATAAAGGCGACTGTTGTTTTAAGGGTAACAAATAACGAGTATAATAGCTCGCGAGATACAGGCGGCATTTGTATCACCTGGGACCCGAGACCCTCCGGCCCCTCTCAGGCTCTCTCATCCTCCTCTCGACCCTTCCCTTTTGGTCGTGAACACCCGTAAAAGCCTTGGACGATGCCAGTATAGCTTCATATCACATGAAGTCTTGGTACATCTACACATCTCACACTAGGTTTTATTGTCACTAGGCCCAGCAATTCTACTACACCCTGTGGTTTGTAAGTCTACAAAGCTCAGGAGGCTACACCTTGCCGTTCACATTCATGAGTGAAAAAAGAAAAACAGAGGAGCTCGGGCTACATTCATCACTTGCCTCATATAGTAATGATAACCCAGTCATCCTGCTTTTTGCTTACAGAAACACAAGCCATAGGGAGTCGAGTTACACTCATAACTTGTCCTACATGCTATCATTAGGCTCTTAGTTCATGATACCGCATAGTCTCCACTTCTTCTCTCAACTGGTTGCAATGTCATTAGTCTTGTTCCTGCCATCCAAGGTGCGAATGCCAATGACAAGTGCTCAATTTTGATGGAGGAGTTTTATGCAATTGAGAGGAGGACCAATGCTAGAGCAATGTGGGAGTGGCAACATAAGTCAGGCCACATGCTGGTGGACTGAAACCAAGTGATGGGAGAGGTTCTACATTCAGTTTTGGTTGAGTATTCTTGTAGGCCACTTCTAAATTCATGGTTTGGGTTTTGCCTAACAATTGCTTGCATGGGTGCATGCATATGCAAGTGAGGGTACAACAAGCCCAGTGGGGACATGGCAACATCCTATTTGTTTATCATTTCAGTTGGATAATTTAAGCTTTTCTCTTTTCTCCTCATATAGCATTGACAATTGAGCCCACCGTTATTGGAGTTGCATACGGATGCCCAACTCACAAGTTCATAGTCAATCATGAGCTAGTCAATCCCCATGCATGCCATCACTTTTAGACTATTTCTCGCTCATAATAAGAAAGATACCACCTATTCTAGCCTATTACAACCCATGTAATCCTCCTCCCTCTCTACATCAATTGGCTAGGTATGGGTATGGATTTGTTGCAAGGACTCTAATGTTCGATGTCCCTAACTCCTCCTTTGCAAAAGCTCATGATGATGCTTGTGGTCCCCCCCACTCTCCATCACAAGCATGCTAGGTATGGGGTGGCTGCCTTAACAAGAGTCATCATGGTCCCTCTAGACCCTATCCCCTACAGCAATAGACTAGGTATGGGGTGGCTCCCTTGCAAGAGCTTATCATGTCTCTTGTGGTGGTTGTCCCCTATTGCAATAGCACCCTTGCAATATCATGATGTAGGATTTCTTTATGGGAATAATGAAACTTTGCCCACAATGGAAAAAGATTGAACTTCTTGTGCAATGTACCAGACACATGAGCCTCCTTCTAGCCAAGCATATTCGTGTTTTCTTACATGGCTTTTGGTGTAGAAAGATACTTACCAAGACTAAAGGGAGAAGAGTTTTGAATATGGAAGCAAACAACATAAACATGGCACATATTTGAGTTATTGGTGAAACTTATGCCAATGAAAATAAAAGAAAATTTCTAGAAAAGAAAATTTAGCCTTGTCCTTTAAACATGTTTCTTATGCACATCAAAGGGCTTCTTCATCACCCTCTTAGTATATTGAACTCCCCTTACTCGTTAGTCATGTGTGTGGCTTATGAGAAGGTTGTACTTATCAAATGTTTGTTGGCTAAATGGAGACTCAATGGTCTTCTCAATAAGGTTATTGATGACATTTCTTGACTTATATATAGCTAGAGAGAAGACATGAAAATGACCAAGTGCAGTGTTGAATCCCTCTACAAGCTCTCTAGAAGATCTAAAGCTAGAGAGCATGTTGGCACAAGAGAGATGAGGTTGTTAGAGTCCTTTTGCTTAACAAGAATGCTATGAAGCACTGCAGTAGAAAGATCAGAACTGCCTTTTTTTGCATATTCATTAGAATGTTGGTATTGAAGTAAAGCTAGAGAACATGCTAACAGAAAAGAGAGATGCAGTTGCTAGAGTCTTTTTACTCATCAAGAATGCTATGACCCCCCTAGTAGAAAGATAAAAAATGACTTTCTTTTGCATATGTGCTACAATGTTGGAATTGAATTCAACAAATTGTGTGCATAGTAAAGTGGCTTTTAACTACCAAGGCAATTGCTTTTCTCATCTTTGCATCACATCTAGTGTAGCATACCATTGGACATTAATTTCCCTAATTCAATTCTCAATAATGGTGCTTGAGAAGCATATTCCAAAGACTAAGAGCTTATTTAACATATGAAAAATCAATCAAACATATCAAAGTTCAAGTTTAGCCATGAGCAAAAAATTGTTTCTAATTATGCAATGGATGTGAATTTCAGAGTTATCAACCATTCTCTAACCAACTTGCTACTGAATTTCCTAAAACTAATTGTATTGTTTTATTATTTCTCAGGTTTCGTCTCAATCCCCTTTTAGGAGAGAAACTCTAGTTAAAAGTAATTTATTTAGCACTGTACGAGCTTTGTAATTTCCTATATGAGTGCATATCTACTCTGCAAATGGATAATTTACCTCCATGGTGAACTATTTGGCAAAGCCATGAATCTCTCTTTACCCTTCCAAAATAGGTGAGCATTTTGACGAGACTAGCTAGTTGCATAGGGTTTGTAAATAAACTAACAATGATCACATCAAAAAAGGCCCCAAGTTGCCTTGCCAAGTGGTTCACTTACAATTCTTATTTAAAGGGCTACTTTGACTCTTACACTCATACAAGCCATGGGCCCTCCATCAACAATAAGAGATCCACCTCACATGTATCCACTTGTAGTTTCTCACCTTTAAATGAACATGAAAAGTCAATATTTCTATGAGTATACTTGAAACCTCAAGGAAAGGTCCTAGCAATAATTTTGTAAGAAGCACCTCTAAATGATGGGTCAACCTTGAAAGTGCAAGGAAAGGTCCTAGCAATAATTTTGTAAGAAACAACTCTACGCCTAAGTCAACCTTGAGAGTGCATATCATATGGAACACTTCAAATGAACCATGAAGTAATATCTCATGTGAAACACCTCTATGTCATGGTTTAGTCTTTAGAATGCATTGCATGCATTGTATGTGATCATAGAATGTTGCAAGATGTGTAACATGTAAGTCATGTGAATGTTTTAGAATGCCCAAGAGAAATTGGAGAACCTCGTGTTTTCTCTTTCAATGAGCAAAGCTATATGTGAGAAACAAACATCATAAGTATGCATCATGTGATACTTTTGAGATGAGAGAGAGAACTCTCCTCACTTTAACCCAAACATTCCATGCTTCATATAGGCTACTAAATCTCTTGGCAGTCAAGGAGAATGCACATTCTCATAAGAAAGGCTTATGATATACACTCAAAAAGGGGAGTTGCACATATTTCAGCACTAGAATTGTTGAGTTCATGTGTCCTATAACTCAATTCTATTAGTTGTCCCATCAATCCACACCAGAATGGCTCTTTGTCGGAGACGAAAGTAAAAGTTCCCCCCAAGTAACCCGAAAAAGTGCATAGCATTTCAAAGCAAACTTGTTGCTAATGTGGTTGTATAGTATACACACACAATGAAATATATTCAAGGAGCCCCAAAAGGTACATGGCTTTCCAAGAAAACTATTGCAAATGTGGCATTCTAAGAATTATTCATGATGTAAGACGTCAACATCTACTCTCAAGCATCATTGGCAAAAGTTTCAACGATGTATCCTGGTTCCTTTTTCTTGCACTATTCTTCAACCCCTTACCAGCCATTTTCTATGCCATTAATTTATCTTTGTTGTCTCTTCTAGTTCCTATTGGAAAATGAGAACCTTACTTGCAATATAAAGTTTTGCAATGGGATGCAGTTATTTTTAGTAATAGGATGGCTACGTTTTTAAGAACAATAGCCACTTTTCCAAGCCATTCAAGGTGCTCCTTATTGTTTCATGTGTTTATGTGCATTACACTTTTAAAGGTTTCACTAGGTATCTTTAGTTGAATGAACGCAAGCATAAAGACGGAAAGAATAAAGTACAAAAGAACTAGCAAGTTGCTCTTCCAGCTCACTTTTAATGGGCCAAATTATTGTTACCTTAGATCCAACATGCATGAGTGTGTGAAGTAATTTAAATTATATGAGCCTAAAATTTCATCTCATGTGAAAGATGAAAGGTTTGGATGTCCCCAGACGAGATTGCTAAGTTTTCTTCTTCTTCTTCTCTTTGAAGCCTCACCTTTCTACCTTTGCAAGGATTGTCTTTGTGTGAGGTGACACATTTCCATTATCTCACCAAGTTTGAAAACTATCAAGAAAAGCATTTTCTAAGTTATAATGTATTTTGACCAAAACTAAAAGATCTCAATGTAAGATCAAGGATTGCTACTAATGATATCAAGCATTGCTCATAACTCATTTAAGAAACTAGGTATCCTCAACAACACTTGTTAAAACATTGTTTATTCTATTGCAAATACGTGTCAACCGGCACAATGCTTGGATGAGTATTCTTAAGATTTGTGCTTGTTGAAAATAGCACATATAGTAATTTTTTTGAATGGACCATGGGTATTGGGAAATAGCCATCACAAACATTGATTCAAAATTGACAAGCTTGAAAGTTCTAAAGTCTATACTATCTTAGAAGTAAAAGAAATACCAAACTAAGCACTTGTCCTACATGATGGCATAAGTAGCATGTTCCCCTTCTATATATTTTCACTTTTAAATAGGAAAAATAGTATGACATGATCGCACACTCTCTTGATCCCTCTCGTCGGCACATTTTAGCCTTTTATCTTATTAGTGGCTTCCCTCCCCTCTTTCTCTCTCTAATATTGCATCTATGTGTGCACGTGCATGCAGATACATGCATGCATACGTGTGTGCGTGCGTGCATGTGCATGCACACACACATGTGCGTGTGTGTAGCTTAATGTTCTAGCCTCTATGTGTGTGTCGATTGTAGGAGACAATGGATTTGTGTGTATATGTTGTGCAAGACAATGGAGTTACTAGGTGTGGGAACCTATTGTATGCAAGTATGCTCGTCAAAAAGCCTTACTATGGATAGCTCTTGGATGAATCCTAAGATAAGGGTGGTTGATAGAAGTGGAGATTGGGCAAGAGTGCAAGCTTCTCTTAACAACCTGTAGAGGTAGGATTTACACCACATAGATATAGCCTACTCCTCTTTCTTCTTCTAGTGAGATAGCCATGACAACTTTCTTATTTCATGAAAGCCTCTAGGAATTGCACCCATGCTACACACTATTGCCTATACCAACATGTCACACAAACATGGACCTTCTCTTGAAATATCAAACCCATGATACATATTAGGGCCATGCAAGAGACACATTAGTTGAGGGTCAATTTATTTCTACATTTATTTTGTGTTTATCAATAAAGGGAGAGCCTCCCTACATGAGTTGCACATCCTTGCATGTAGAAACGCACCTTAGCACCAACCACATTAGCAAAAGGTTAGGATATTCACATACTTGCCACTTAGGTGGAATCCACTCTTCAAAATCATTAGCAAGAATTGTTTAGACAACATTCTCAACATATGACCAACCAAGATGATTTTTCTACTCCATTGCCATGTGTCAATGTGATTAATGGGATGTATTGGCAAACTTTATTATGGAATACACCTATTATAATTGGGATACTTATGTAGCCAACATTAGTACATTATCCTTACATGTATATGAACACCATAACACTTGTATTCTAGTAGATGTACAAGATAAGAAGAAGGAGAAAAAGAAAAACAAGTAGAATTGGTTTTCCCTTGTCTGTATTGTGTATCCAATGGAGTGAAAGAGAGAGCTTCTTGTGTATGTGTCCATCGTGAGAGAGAAAACCATGGGAGAAAGGAGCACATATTCCTTATCTTTTCTTATGATATCAAAGCCATGCAAGAAAAAAGGATGCTTCACAGATTGCAAAAGATTGAGAAGGCAAGAGAACATATGTACAATAGCTTTGCTCCATTTCTTCCAAGGTTCTTTTCTAAATAAGGCTATAGGTATGGGTTGGGTTGCTATCTTAGATTGAGACAAACTCTGATGAGCACAGAGAGGGTGCTAAGATTTGCATATAAAGTTGTTAGGTCATCTCATTGTTTGTTTGCCATTTGAGGCCATTTCAGGCTCCTTTTGTACTTATAAGGTTTTCAATGGCATTTTTGCTTGTTTTATAGGATTGCAAATTTCAAGCTCCATCTTTATACCTATAGGTCTCTCACATTGCATTTTTGCATTTCAAGCTGCATGTCTTCACATGGCATTTTTGTATCTTCTATAAAATGGCAAATTTTGAATTGTCTTATAAAATCTGCAAGTTTGGCACAATTATTAGGTGTTGTGGACTACTAGGGTAAAGGCAATGTAGTTAGCTATCCATCTTACTCACTAACCCTAACTATTTGTGTGCACACTTCTTCTTTATTCTTTGAGTGATAAGGCAATAAGGTGCTACTCATAACAGATCTATTGGAGGTACCACATAGACATAACATTCTACACACACACACACAAATACTTTTTGACCTTATGAGATGTTGCCACATATGAGATGGACCTAGACACACTCATAGACATGTACACACACACACACACACGCGCGCGCGCTAATATGACTATCTTTTTTAAAATACACTTATGTACATATTTCAATACACAACCCCACATACGCTCATGCAAAAAATTACACACATTTTCTCTTGGATGTGTCCCTCATGGGGAATCTCTTATGTGTGTATGTGTGTAAATTTTAGTACTACTCATTTACACAATTTTTAAGCATGAATGGTTGTGATGTAGCCTACCTAAGAGATAAATTACTTTAAGTTTCTAATGGAAAATTAGCCTTTGTTTCTATGAATGGTGGGTATATTGATAAACTTTTAGGTATAGCACTAAATGCATAACCTAATGCATATGACCATGGATAATGAACCAAATATTCTGAGTTGATACCTAGATATCATAGTAGCTTGTAATTGCCTTTGTTCATGATGGACATACGAGATCTCCCCTTGAGTGTATCCTTGTATTAGGTACTCTTCTGTATATACCTCTTGATGTTCCAACCTTAGCTTATGGAGACACACACACACGCGCGCGCGCGCGCCCCTATGCCACAAATGCTTACATGCATTTACCTACTCACCCTTGCACACACAAATAACATTTGATTTTTAACATTCTATACATACACATATGCTAAATCATCACACTTGGACTCCCAAGTTAATGGAAGTATTTAACAAAGATGTGGCCTTAGTATTGTACTAAGCACACATACTTCCCGCAATATTTCTCTAATATCCAAAACTCATGATGGTTGGGAAGTCGAATCCTTCAATCCATGCACACTAGTGTAGCTTGGAGTGCATAACCACAATGGGTCTAGTTTGATTGCAAATACATAACACATGGTGACCATTGCCTCATTAATACACACGATCATAATTTAAGGTAGTATTGACAATAGTACCAATAATAGCACATGAGTGCATGATAATAGCATGAGGACTTGTTAACTATTCAAGCAGTTAAACATTGATCTTATCAACCTTGGTCCAATAATTGAGTCTTTCCAATTATTCTCCTTTGACATGGTCCATCTGTAAGAATCAGAACGGTGCCATTGAGAGAGGCTTGTTTTGAAGGCTAAAGGGAAGCAGAAGAAGCAAGGTTCGAGCAAGCAAGCAATGCGAGTTTCGTGTGATTAACTTCCTCATTGGAAAGGGCCTTTATGAGTTTGTTTCAGGTGAAGAAAAGGAGCCAAAGCTGAGTATCCCTCCAAATATAGATGAATTAAAGGCATGGAAAGAATAGAATGCAAAAGACAAAAAGGTGATGTATTGGCTATTTGCAGTCATTGATAATACTTGTTGGGACATATCAGGAATACAGAAACTTCACATGCAACTTGGACAATTTTTGAGAATGTGTTTTTAGTAAATACAAGGCATGAAAGATTCAACTCAAGCAAGAGTTGAATACCTTGAAGAAAGGGAAAATGTATGTCAATGAGTATGTTTTGAAGGTGAGGAGCATTGTAGATGCTTTAGCAGCAATTGATATAATGCCTAATGATGATGATTTAGTTTCATCTACTTTGGGTGGCCTTAATAATGAGAAGGCTTGGAAATCATTTGTCACTTCTGTATATGTACGAAAGCCATTTCTAGTTTTTAATGAGTTGGTCTCTCTCATAATTACCAAAGAGATTAATATGCAAGGTGACTCATTTGAAAGAAATTGTGAACATGTCCAAGCATTCTACTCAAGTTTAGGAAGGGGACATGACAAATCCTCTTCGAGAGGCCATGGTATGGGACATGCTGGTGATAACCAACAAAATAGGTTAAATCAACAATTTGGTGAAATGTAGGTTTCAAGAGAGCAAGGAAACTTTAGACGCAGGGGGAGCTCTAGAGAAAGAGGTGGATGGCAGAACAAAGGTTCTAGAAATTCTGCTATTGTTTGTCATTATTGTGGCAAGACAAGTCATATTGTAGTTCATTGTTATGCTAAGAATGATGATATTCACAGTGGTAAATCGTAGCAAGGAAACTATGCATCACTCTTCATGACAAAATGAAGACAAAAATGAGCATCTGTTTGTTATGCAGCATATGGTGAATGCAATTATAGGAAAGGGGACACATGATGATGTATGGTATGTTGGTTTGGGTGCATCTAATCATATGACCAGTCATGCTGAATGCTTTGGAGAGATGCATGACTTACAAAATCCAGGTTACGTGTAAACGGGTGATGATTCATGCCACCCAATTTCACATATTGGAAAGGCTCCTTTGTCCTTGCATGACGGCCAGACAAAGAGTCTGACAGATGTATTGCATGTGCCATCAATCACAAATATTTTAGTGACTATTGGCCAAATGGTAGAGCAAGGGTTGCAGGTTCAATTCAATGCAAAATGTTGTTTTGTAGAAGACATTAATGATAAGTGCAGGTTGGTCGCAAAAGGAAGTAGAGTTGGCTGCATGTTCACTTTGTTAGAAATGCGGGATCTAGAGCATGGCTATGGCGGCTTGTAGGCATAGAGTGAACTCATGATGGAGAAGACAAGGACACTGTTTGTTACACAAGTGAATTAGGTTCCAAGATGGAAGCTTGGACTCATAAACACAATCTTGTGTATGACTGACAATGACAAGACACTTAACTGAAAGTACAAGGCATCATGACATTGTATTCATTCTACATGAAAAGTGGTAGTCAAGTACAATGCTTATATAGTTGTTGGATGGGTAGCAATCTTCCCTCTCTGTGCATATGGGATTACTGCAGCCTGCATGTCCTAAGCCTAGACTGCCTCATACAAAGAGGCTACATTAGGTGTGATTGCTGATTCTCAACACCCCTCCTCAATCACAACTAGGAAAGGCACAAAGTGTGTAGAGGCTGTAGTGAGAACCACCTGCAAAGTGTGGGCATACCACAGACATGGCAAAACACCAGAGGCTGTCGCAGAAAAGGCTAAGTGTGGGTACCATAAACATGGTGGACATCCAGAGGCTGTAACAGGGGCCTCACAAAGTGTACAGGGACTGTAATGCCAAGTTACATGAGGAGTTTACAAAGCTTATGATAAAGACATTTGGGCTAGACATTACAAGGCTAAAGAAGTCAGTAAAAAATTGGGTCAAGGACCGGGAGGTCCTTGCAGTTTTCAGCATTCAATTTATTGTAGGTCTTCTTGTCGGAGTAGTTCAGCTTGCCCTTTTTGATCATGTACTTGCTGTTCACTTTGCTTGCTGCTTCAGAGTCTTCATGATTTTTCTGCTTCTTTTTCTTCTTCTTTTTCTCTTTGATCTTTACACAATGCTGATTTATAAAATGTTTAAGCAATATGGAATTCACAATTGCATTGTGCATATTAGATGGTAACTCTTGGATGCATTGCAATTGGTTTCCGATATACATGCCCCACGCTGAGTTGTGAGGCACCTAAGCTATAGGTCTAGGTGTTGGGGTTCTTTGGGAAATTGTCAAGTGAGAAAATTTTGTCTCGTGGATTGTTTTGAATAAGAATGGAGCTTGTTACGTCTATATTATTTGTGTTAGTGGCGCATTGAGGGGCCAATCCCCTCGGTGTGCAGGAGAGCTGCAGTGGGGCCACAGTATTCAGCCGAAGGGGTGTCTCCTTATGTTTGTATTACGAGGTATTTTATACTGATCTATGTGTAGGGACTCCCTCTAAGAAGTGTGGGGCTTAATCATTAGACTACAACTTAAAACAAATGCAAGATTCACGGTAGCTGTAGGGTAGTGTGTCCCTTATACGCTCCTAATCATGAGGCCGAGGGGTTGTGGTTTTTGAGTATAGAGAGGCCTGGCTAGTGCCTATAGCCAGTGTCAGGCCCGTTTCAGGCCCCGACAGGTGGTGCGTTTGCAACGAGCTGCTAATAACTGGTGGTTTTTGAATCTCGGTCTACTGGGACCTATTCATTACTGTATACTAAAATTTAGTGAGCTAGACTCACAAGACCGTCAAGCCGAGCTTCAAAAGCAAGAAAGGGTTGAATGAGCTAGACAGTGAGCCGAAGTAAATAGAAGATATTCTCCGAAAGAATAGAACTAAAGGAACGACTCAAATAGCTCTTAGATGAGGGATGCATTAGACCTAGTAACTCACCCTGGGGAGCTCCGGTGTTATTTCAGAAAAAGAAAGATGGGATTCTCCATCTCTACATTGATTATCAAGGGCTAAATCAGGTAATAATCAAGAATAAGTATCCGATTCCAAGGATCGACGAACTACTTGATCGACTACAAGGAGCAAAGATTTTCTCCAAGATTTGATCTTAGAACATGGTATTACTAGATCAAAATCAAGCAAGAAGATATCCCAAAAACCACTTTTAGCACAAGGTACGATCATTACGAGTTTATCGTAATGTCATTTGGATTAACAAATGCCCATGCTACCTTCAGTAGATTAATGTACGATATATTCAGACCTTATCTTGATGATTTTGTCCTTGTATTCTTTGACGCCGTCTTAACATATTCCAAGGATGAAGGAAGTCACGAGTCACAACTACGAATAGTTCTTGAGACAATGCAGACTCACAAGCTATATGCTAAGAAGAAGAAGTGTGCATTCTTCAAGAAGCAAATCGAGTATTTAAGGTTTATAGTTTCAGCAGAGGGAATTTCAGTAGATCTCGGCCAAGGTCAAGGATGTACAAGATTGGATGTTTCCAACCACTGTAAGCAAAGCTCGTAGCTTTTTAGGTTTAACAAGATGGTATCGAGTCTTTATCAAGAATTACGCCTTGATTGCTGCACCCCTCATCGAGCTACTAAAAAAGCAGGTTGCCATTAAATGGATCCAAGTTGAACAATCTAGCTTTGACAGGCTCAAGCTAAGTTTAGTCACGGCCCCAATCCTCAAACTACCTGATCTTAGCAAAGAATTCGAAGTGGTGACCGATGCGAGCTCTCTTGCTTTGGGATGTGTACTCATGCAAGAAGGACATCTACTAGCATATTCCTCCGGAAAATTGAAAACTCACAGGAGGAGAAATTATGCTACTCATGACTTGGAATTACTTGCAATTATCCATGCTCTTAAGTTATGGAGACATTATCTAATCGGGAAGAAATTCTCATTGGTAACCGACCATAAAAGTTTTAAATAGATCTTCACTCAAGTAGATCTAAATATAAGGCAATGTCAGTGGATCGAAGTCTTGCAAGAGTATGATTTTGAGATCAAATGTAGACCAGGCAAAGAGAATGTAATTGTAGATTCTTTAAGCTGCAAATAATTTCTCAATGTACTTATCTTAGAAGAACCTCTTAGAGCTAAAGCACTAGCTATAATGATATCAATGCCTAGCAATCCCATCATCGAGCTAGCCAAGGAGAAGGCGAATAATGATCCCAAATATCAGTAAATGTTGAAGGAAATTCAGAATAAAGAACAAAACTCTAAGCTTAAGACAGAGTATCTTAACTTCTCTGTTTGACGAAGGACTTGTCTACTTCAGGACAAGATTATGTATTTCTTCAAGTCAAGAACTTAAGAAGAAGATACTATGGGAAGCTCACGATTCCACCATTTTTAGGACATCCTTGCTGTGCCAAAACTCTCAATGTAGTTAGGAAAAGCTATCATTGGAAAAAGATCAAAAGTGACGTACTTAAATTGGGAAAGCTACAACCACTTGATATTCCTCATATGAAATGGAAATTCATTAGTATGGATTTTGTAGTTGGATTACCCTCAGTTCAAGAAGGATACAACTTGATCATCGTAATTGTGGACATGTTAACTAAGGTTACCCACCTTATTTTGGTCAAAACCAACTACAAAGCCTCAAATATTGCCAGGTTTGTTAAAGAAATCTTAGACTTCATGGACTACCAAAGATAATTATTAGTGATCGCAATTCCTATTTGCTTCGCATTTTTGGAAGGGATTATTTGAAGCTCTCTGTACATAGCTTTGTTTTAGTACAACTTATCACCCTCAAATTGATGGGTAGACAAAGCATGTAAATTAGGTCATTGAAGACATACTTAGGGCATATTGTTGCAAAGAACCTAGACAGTGGATACAATATCTACCTTTGGTGGAATTTGCTTACAATGCATCCTATCATTAGAGTATTCAAATGACCCCATTTCATGCTCTATATGGGCAAGAATGCCTAACTCCGCTAAACTTCTCCGACCCTACCTTGAAGGTTGAAGCTTCTAAGAACATGCTTGAAGAGATGGATGAATAAGTCAAAACCATCAAGCAAGATATACAAGCTACCAAGGATTGGCAAAAAACCTATGCTGACCTAGGGAGAAAAGAGCAAATCTTCCAAGAAGGGGACAAGGTTTTTATCCGTGTACGCCCAAAGAGGAGTTCTTTATCCTTGGGAAAATTCAAGAAGCTAATCCCAAGATATTGTGGACCTTACAAAGTCATAAAGGCTCTTGGACCTAATACTTATAAGTTGCAACTTCCTGAAATCCTAAAAGTTTATGATGTATTCCATGTAAGTCTCTTGAATTCATATGTACCTAATCCTAATCATATTCTTGATGATCAACAAGTTGAAATGCCGAGCCAATGTTTACTTGAACTTCAACCTGATAGAATCTTGGATGTAAAAGAAAGAATCCTTAGGAATAGGACCCTTAGAGAATATCTCATCTGGTGGAAGGATTATCATGAAGAGGATGCCACTTGGATCGATGAGGTAACCCTTATGAAAGAATACCCCCAGTTTCTCTCGAGATGAGGACATCTCGATTTCTCTAAGGAGGGAAGAATGTAATGTCCCCATTACTTAGTTTAATTTAGTGTGCATATACATTGGAAAGAAAATTGATTTATGTTGCACATTTTTAAAAAGTATCTCTAATTATGAAACTGAATCTCATTATGAAGATAATAATCATTAATAATGAGGTATTATATGCTAGTTCATGGAAGAAAGGCTTGGAAGACCCTCCCAAGACTAGCTTATTAAAACTATGTTTGTAACATAGAACAATAAAAAGAACTAGCCCAGTGGATAGTTACTTGGCAGTTAAGTACACTTGGGTGACGACACTGTCAGGATGGGTGACCTCCCAGGAAGTTTTTCCTACAAGCTAGTGGGAGCTTCTTGTGCATAGCCAACAGTGCCAACGAAGCCTTTGTAGCCCATTGCCAAGTATGCCAAGGCCAAGATCCCAAGGTCTATGCCTTGGTTGCCACCTTAGTTGTAAGCTTTGGAGTGATAGCCGCTTGTAGATGCGCCACGCATTGCTCGCCCATAGATTTGTAAATTTTTATCTTCGTGCTACAAAAATGGAGCTCCCTCTCTGACATCATGAATGATGTCATCAGAAGCGCTAAAAGAAAGTGTTTCTCTTTGTCATTGATAACATCATCGAAAAACGCTAAAAAGCAAGCGTCCTCTCTTTTAAACCCTCCCCCTCCCCCCCTTCTGCAAAACTATGAATTGAGGGCTTGGGGATGACCGTGGAGGGTGTTAAAGGCAGGGTAAGGGCATAACCTAGGGGTCTATTAAGTAGTCTTTAAGTGTGGTTTTGAACCTTTGTAGTTGATCAGATGTGAAAAGTCATGAGTAGACTATGAGTCTTTTTGGGAAGTTAGAAGGAGGAGTCGTGTGATTTCTGTATGTCTGTTCACGTCAGGAAAACAGATAAGCTTGTAAAAAATGTTGTGATTATGAAGGAACAGAACATATTTCTGTGCATGTGTTTCTCTCTATATTCAAAATTGTTATCTGTTTTGTATAATCAACTATCTGAATTATGAAATGGAGTTTGTGTGGTCGGAAATGAGCCTATTGATGGAAGGAATGATTCAGAATTAATGTTTAGAATAGAACAGATTAACCTTGCTGTGTCTCAATCTATCTTATACCATGTTTCCTGTCTTGGTTTAAAGTGTGTCTGAATTGTGAAATGAATTCTGTTTGGTGGAAAGTTGGTCTGTATGTTGAAGTGATGTTCAATGGTGTGTTCTAACAAAGACAGAAAGGCCAATAATAGTCGCAATCTGAATTTGTTTTATATCATAGAGATGTCTAGTTTGGGTTAATTTTGTCAAGATTGTGGGAGAGAAGGAAGGAGTCTCACTTGTAGCTTTCTTGCTTGCACAATGGGGGAATACACACACAGGAGGCTGAAAACAGTTTTCCTCTTCTTAGTTGTGTAAGCCAAAAAGAACTCAAGTACATAGAAATAGAAGAACCCTATATATGGGTCTCAAACCAAACTCAACTAACTAAGGTGGCATACTAACTGAGCCATGAACTAGAGTAGATAAGGATAGCTGTCATCTAGCTATTATTCATGGGCGGTGTACCAACCGCATCTGCAACTGACAAGTCGGTGACATAAATGCACAACGGTCACCCTGGCATATCACGAGTGGAGATTGATATCTCAACACTCCCCCTCGAGCTCAATCCCAATTCGTGCACACCAAGCAGGTCTCTGAACTTGCCCAGCTTCTCTGCGCCCAATGCCTTCGTGAATATGTCAGCTACCTGATCCTCTGTGCTGACATAAACTAGATCAATAAGACCTAGTAAAACCCTCTCCCGCACATAGTGATAATGCACCTCAATGTGCTTTGTTCTAGCATGATAGATTGGGTTATTTGCCAAGTGTATACTACTCATGTTGTCACAATAAATGACAACTAGCCCATCTGTAGGCTGATGCATATCATAAAGTAGCTTATGCAACCAAGCTACCTCACATGCAGCCATTGCTGCGCCCCTGTACTCAACCTCTGTGCTCGACAAGGCAACCGTAGGCTGTTTCTTACTGCTCCAAGTGACTGCAGCACTCCCAAAAGAGAACACATATCCACTGGTAGATCGTCTATCAGAAATACTACCAGCCCAATCAGCATCAGTGTATCCATGCAACTGTATCTGAACCCAGGCTCATAAAGTAGTCCATACTGCAATGTGGACTTCACATATCTGAGTCTGCGTCTAGCCACATCCAAATGCGGTTTCCTTGGAGCCTGCATAAACTGACTTACCAATCCAACAGCATAGCTCAAATCTGGCCTGGTAATAGTCATATAAATCAAACTTCCTACTATGCGTCTGTACATAGTAGGGTCTTCGAGAAGCTCACCTGCATCTACGATCAGCTTCACATTCTGCTCCAAAGGAACTGAAATAGGCTTACAGCCTATCATCCCATATTTGGATAGCATGTCCAATCCATACTGCCTCTGCAAGAGCTGTATCCCACTTGGTGATCTAATCACCTCAATGCCCAAGAAATAACGTAGCTCTCCCAAATCCTTCATCTCAAACTTCTGCTTCAATAGCATTTTCACATGAAGGATATCTTCATCACTGTCACCTGTCATAATCAAATCATCAACATAAATGACAAGTAGCATAATACCTTTCTCTATTTTTCTCACATAAAGGGAGAAATCTACCCTGGAAATCTGAAAGCCAATAGTGACAAGATACTGTCCTAGCTTGTCAGATCATGCTCTAGGTGCTTGCTTCAAGCCATACAAGGCTTTCTTCAACCTGCAAACAAACTCAGGATGAACAGCATGCACATAACCTGGTGGCTGCTCCATATAGACCTCTTCTTGCAAATCACCATGCAAGAAAGCATTCTTTACATCCATCTGATGTAAAGACCATCCCTTTGATGCAGCCATAGCAATGACTGCTCTTACGGTTGCCATCCTTGCAACTGGACTGAATGTTTCTTCATAATCAATGCCATATGTTTGTGCATATCCCTTGACTACTAATCTTGCCTTATATCTATTCACAGAACCATCTGCATTGTGTTTCACCTTATAAACCCACTTACAACCAATTGCATTCTTATCTTTAGGCAAAGGTACCAATTCCCATGTAGCATTTGCTTCCAAGGCATCCATTTCTTCATCCATGGCTTTCTCTCATTTTTCTTTTCCCATCGCTTGCTCAAAAGAAGTGGGTTCTAGTTCATGTATCACTTTGACCATATAAGCATAGTGAATGGCTGTAAATCCATCATATTTCAGCCTATCCACAGGATACCTAGCTCTGGTAGACCTGCGCAAAGTAGGTTCACTCCTAGGTGCTCTCAAAATATCCCTGGTCTTCCTTACTCCAGGTGTAACAATAGAAGGAAATCCCAACTCATCATCAATGCTCTGTTCTGAGCCACTGGATTCACCATCCACATAAGAGTGACCTGCATTCACATCAAATATGGGCGGATCTACCTTCTCTTTTCCTTTTCGTGATACCTGCATACCACTATCTGCATTGCTTTGAGAAGATTCTCTTGATCTCAATCTGCCTATCCATGGCGAAGAATGTGAACCACTGCTAGAGGACGCTCCAGGTCCACTAATATCTTGTGACTGCTGCTGTGAATTCTGCGCAGCATTACCATTTTGTGCATCTACATTATCAATCACATTTACTGGTTTATATCAGCTACTCATCTCATCAAAAACAACATCTCTGCTCACTGTAAACTTACGAGTAGAAGGGTTATAGCATCTATACCCTTTTTGCTTTGCAGAGAGTAACCAATAAAGATGCACTTCTCAGCTTTTGGATCCAACTTGGATCTCAACTCATCTGGCACATGAACATAGGCAATGCAACCAAAAATTTTCAAATGAGAAATATCTGGTTTCCTACCAGTATACCTCTCCTCTAGAGTCATGCCATGTATTGCTGCAGTGGGAGTCCTGTTCATTATGTAGATTGCTGTAGCAACTGCCTCAGCCCAGTAAAAATCTGGCAGGTCTTTTTCATTGAGCATGGCATGAGACACCTCTCCAATATGCATTTTTTTTCTTTCTGCAATTCCATTTTGTTGTGGGGTATGACTACATGAATATTGCTGCTTTATGCCATGCTCCTGCAAGAACCTTGCAAACTCATTTGAGAGGTACTCTCCCCCTCTATCTGACCTTAGGCATTTTATTTGCAGGGCTGTTTCTTTTTCAACCATAGCTTTAAGAGTTTTGAAATGCCCAAAAACTTCACTTTTCTTTTTCATAAAATACAACCAAACTTTTCTACTATAGTCATCAATAAAAGTGACAAAATAATGATAGCCTCCAAGAGATGCAGCTTTAGTAGTCCACACATCAGAGTGGATTAATTCCAATGGCTTCTTACTCTCTTGAACATGTCTAGGAAATGGTTTCCTTGCATGTTTTCCAAATTGACAAGCTTCACATACCTTATGCATTTCTGCAACCTTGAATTTAGGCAATCCTGCAACAATATTTTGGGCTTGCATTGATTTAAGTCACTGTACTTAACATGACCAATGCATTTATGCCAGATATCAATATCTGCAACTACATCGGTCCCATATGCAAACATTGCTGCACTCAATTCACGCATGTCTGCATCCAACATAAACATTCTGCCCTTCTTATTTCCTTTTGCTATCAAGCGACCTTTATTTTTCATATCCTCAACAAAGCATCCATGAGAATTAAATCTGACCTGCGAGCCCTGCTCAACCATTTGACCAACAGAAACTAGGTTCTTGGTGATATTCGGGACATGAAATACATCCGATAGGTATTTCTTTTTCCCATCCTGCATAGATAAATGAATTTTTCCAATCTGCACAATAGGATGTGCAGTATCATCGTCAGTCTCCACAAATCCTAGTTTTTTCATTTTCCTTGCATCCTGCATCCATTCTGCATGACTTGTCATGTGGTTTGATGCACCTGAGTCAACATACCACACATCGTTGCTTTCTTCTGCACTTGTCACAGAATTGGTCATGTGCTGCACCATAAACAAATGCTCATTTCTGTCATCACCCTGTCTACTAGAAGATGCATAATTCCCTTGTTGCAATTTTCCATTCATCATGTCATTCTGCTTTTTATAGCAGTCTTTAGCCATATGACCCATTTTACCACAGTAGTAGCATTCAACATTGCTGTTTGCATTTTGGCCTCTTTGCCATCCACCACGACCTCTTTGGCTCCCCCTGCCTCTAGAGTTACCACGTTCTCCTCCATAGGACTGGTTTTCTTGGGTTTGTTGCATATTCTGATTTCTACTACGGCCTCCAGATCGGCCTCCTCTACCTCTGCCTCTACCTCTTCCAGCATTTGAGTAGAAGACAGCTTCTTTTGAAGTTCCTCCTGAAGAAGATGCACCACCATTTCTCTGCTCCTCAGAAATTAGAAAAGCAATCAACTCCTCAAAATCAGGAAATCTTTCACGGACAGAAATGGATGTTCGAAACTGTGCATAATCCTTTCCTAGACCATTCAAGGTCACAGAAACTAAATCATCATCTTCCACTGGTGACCCAATGGAAGCAAGTGCATCTGCAATCTTCTTCACCTTCATGTGGTAGTCATTGATGCTCATACTTTCTCTTTGCACATTGTGCAACTCTTGCTTGAGCTGCATTTTCCTGGCTTGTGTATTTGTGCTATACATTTTTGACAAAGTATCCCATGCCTCCTTTGGCGTACTTGCATCTTGAATATGCACAATCATAGAGTCTGAAATGCTGATAGACATCTAGTACATAACTTTCCTGGCTCTCTCATGCCATGCTTTAAATGCCTGCATTTGCTGTTGATTGGGAACATCAGGAAGAACTGGTTCTTCTTCATTTCCTGCAACGAATTCCCAATATCCTTTTCCCATAAGGAAATTCGTCATTCTGAACTTCCATTCTTGGAAGTTATTCTTGTCAAGCTTTTCAGTGACAATCTGTGAAAGAGAATCAGACGCCATTACAGGACACTGCAAAAAATTCTGTCACTGCAAAGAACACAGCTTTAGCCTCACAAGGGCAAATCTGCAAAACTGACGAAAGTGGTATTTGACCACACAGTCACTTCCTAGTGACGATTTTGCATCAACACGCAATAAGGATGATTCAGTAACTCCCAATGTCTCTGCGCATAGGCATACGATGCAATTTCTACAGTAACTTTTCACCGACCTGTAGAACAGTGGTCGCACAGCATAAAACAAGGCCTTTTCCTGAGTGCGTGCAGAAAATTTTCGCCTCCAAAATAGGCCCCGAAATGGCCTCAAATCAAAAAAACAAAGCAACCGAGGGCTAAAGCCCTCGCCCACAGCATATACTGCCCTCTTGCTACACTGCGAAGGGCATCTCAATCTGAGACAATGCACTCTTGCACTTTCCGGCTGTGCTACCTATAGAGACTTGCTCCCAAAACAGAAAAATGAAAGCAAGACTGGTCCTCTTACCAGAACACGCAAACTTGGTTTGCTTTCTTGAGCTCCTTACCACGAACAAGGCTCTGATACCATGTCAAGATTGTGGGAGAGAAGGAAGGAGTCTCACTTGTAGCTTTCTTGCTTGCACAATGGGGGAATACACACAAAAGTGGAGGCTGAAAACAGTTTTCCTCTTCTTAGTTGTGTAAGCCAAAAAGAAGTCTCATACAAAGAAATAGAAGAACCCTATATATGGGTCTCAAACCAAACTCAACTAACTAAAGTGGCATACTAACTGAATCACGAACTAGAGTAGATAAGGATAGCTGTCATCTAGCTATTATTCATGGGCGGTGTACCAATCGCATCTGCAACTAACAAGTCGGTGATATAAATGCACAACGGTCACCTTGGCATATCACGAGTGGAGCTCGATATCTTACCTTATCGGGTACTATATAATGATGATAGATATCATCTACTCCTCTCCGATACAAGACACCCGCTATGATCGAAAAACGTAATGCTTGTTGCTTGATCTTTCTCTTTTCAGACTCCGATAAAGCAGCCCCAAATCCTCCTATAGATAAATAATGCATTATAGCCACATACCAGGAAGGGGTGGAAGCAATATCGATTTTAAATAGACCTTAAATATCACTTCCCTAAGCCTGAATTTCCTTTGGCTCCCCAAAATCCACAAGACATTCTACAATACCCTGTAGCTTTGGTGGCTTGCTCATAATCTCATAATCAAACTCCTGCAAAGTGATTAATCACTTTGCTAAATGGTCAAGAGGCTGTAACTTATTCAACAATAATTTGAGTCCTTCCCCCTTCGTAAAGAATACTACCTTCTCATAAAGAATATAATGCCTGAATTTCTTCTTTGCAAAGACCATTCCAAGGCACAATTTCTCAATATACGAATAGTTAACTTTCGATATCCACAACTTCCTACTAGCGAAGGCAATTGGATGATACCATTTCTCCTCCCAAATTTGAGCTAAACAACCAGCTGATATTATGAATTGTGGTTGCTAAAAATACATAGAAAACTTCACCTCTTCTAGGTGCTTTTAGGATTGGCGCTTTTGCTAATTCTTGCTTCACATCCTCAAAGGATACTTGACAGGCCTTATTCCACTCAAACAGACAATTAAAGGATAGAAGGTTTGTCAATGGCAACACTCTTTCTGCCAATGCATTGATAAATCTTCGATAATATCCCACTAATGACAAAAAGTTATGCATCTCTTTTGGAGTACGCGGCGGGCTCATAGAGACTATGACCTTTATCTTTTTAGGGTCAAATGCAATACACACTTTCTAGGGTTAAGAGCAATGCAGACCTGTCTACAACGCTCAAAACATTTCCTTAGAATAATGAATTGTGGCTCCCTTGTGGTGGCTGCCCCTAGATCGTCAATAAAGACTTTTAACTCCTCTAGGGAAATATCACCAAAGGTCTTATTGGCTATTCATTGCCAAGATCCGAGCGCATTGCATAGACCAAAGGCCATCACATGATACACAAAGGTACTGAAGACAGTAATGAATGTCATTTTCAATTTGTCCTCCTCCACAATAGCCATCTAGCTATATCCAACAAAGCAATCCATAAACAAATAGATTTCCCTACCTACTAATTGATTCAAAATCTAATCAATGAATGGAAACATGTAGTAATCCTTAAATATCTACTTATTAAGCTCTCTGAAATCTATGCAAAGACGAATCTAATTGTTCTTCTTCTTGCTAATAACAACTGATGAACACCATTCCTTGTGTTAAACTAGAAATATCAGCCCAGCCTTTCGTAGCTTTGTCAATTCTTTGAATAGCCCTTCCATTAATTTGAAAGGCATGCACCTTACTTTTTGTCGCACAAGGCGACTACCTTCCTTCAAAGGAATCATATGAATAGCCAAGCTGGGAGGAATGCCTCTCAACTCCATCATAACTCCAAGCAAATATATCACAGAATTCTTGAATCAAGGATACACAGTCCTTCCTTTCTTTTGAACTAAGCATGGACCCTAATTTAATTGGCCGTGAATCATTCATTGCACCAAGGTCGAGCTCGATTATATCTACATCCCTTATCCTCTCCTGAGCCTCTATTGGCTCATTCAAAGTCACTTGGTAGATATCCTCTATAGTAGACCCCTCATTGGATTTGTCACTTGATGACGTCTCACTAGCAAATGAAGCATCTAGCTATCAAAATCTGACGAAGATAACGGAACTCTCTCACTCTGAGGTGATTCAGGATAGGCATCTACTACTACACCTCTAGCACCTTGACCAAAGATCAATCGACCAGCGGGTATATCAACCTGACAATCTACTTGTAGGATCCATAGCCTACCTAGCAAAACTTGATAGCTAGGTCGCCCTGCAAACCTAATGGCCCTAAATTATTGAATGCATTCTACATTGGCAACGGTCACATGTACTTTAGTAATGCAACCCTCGGGTTGTCTTAAACTATCATCAGCCATTCAACGGATCGTGGAGGCATCTTTTTTTATTTCTAATCCTAGTCTCTCCATCAGTTCCGAACACATAATGTTGATAGAGGATCCTGTGTCCACAATATAATGGTCCACTAATATTCCATCAACATATGCTGCTACCCTTGGGCAATGCTTTTTAATGTGCTCACCAATCATCTCCTACTCATGCTATTCCCAAGGGCTCAATGATATACTCTGTGCATAGAATCTTCTTAAATTCCTTGCACACTCCTAGAGACAACTTAATCAACTATAAAAGATTTACATATGGCTTAACTTTGCAAAGAGAACTTGCTAAATCAAATTCATGATAGCTAGCAAGAGCTCGCTTTTCTCGCCAAACCATTCTCTCTTTTGGTCTTTGAATCAGCTTTGGTGCTTCTTTCTTAGCTTTTGCCTTCTTCTTTGGCAACTCCTTATCCTTCTTGGGGTTGGCTTTACCATCTACATCCTTGAGAGGTCCACCTTCCATATTAGGATTAAGGACTTGCGTCCCCTTATCATCTTGTTTGGAGTTTCCCTCGACAAGTTTTGCCTTGCCTTTGTCGACGACCTCTTTACCCTTTTATCCTCTCGTAATAACCCGTAGATTAGTAGCTATTTGTCTATATTGTTCGCTAATCATATATGTATAGTGCTTCATCATATCCTTAACTTTGCTAAGGACATTCGAGGCACTTGACTCATAGTCGAGATCATCTACCTATCATTCCATTGGCCTAACCACTTGATTAGGGATTGGCTGTTGATTCCTTGGAACAATGGTAGGATTTATTGTTGGGCTTCCAATAGTCGGTGAAGCCAACGGCATGGTCACACTAGGAGGAGCTGGCAACAACGGCACATTTGGGATTATGCTTCCTCTCCCATTAAGAGGACTCATGGGCATCCCTTGACCTCCGTTTGTCAGTGCTAAAGTATTTCCAAACCCTAAACTCAAATTCCAGTTTGACCTAGAGGCATAAGCCACTTGTAATTGTGATTCTACCTCTTCTGCTCATGCAATAGTCATATCAATGTTGGCAAGAGAAACACTACTCAATTGCACTTGAATGTTAAAGTCTAGCCCATTCAGAAAATCTTGCAACTAAACACCAATTAGAATAGGAATATAGGTTTGCAATTTTTGAAATACCTTCGTCAGTTTCTTGGCATACCCACGGACATTCTCGTGAGATAAAGGACACGTAGCCAATACTGACCTCCCCTTTTAGGGGCAAACTCTCTTCAAAAGGCCACAAAGAATAAGTTGATCATGGTTATGGTTCCAGCCTCTAGGCTGTGATACCACACTGTAGCTCATCCTTTTAAAGTCATGTTGAAGAATTGTAACATACCCACCCTTGATTATGTGACGGATAATGTTTTAGTAGTTGCCCATAGTTTACCTTCTAGCCGTCGCCATCTGTACTCTAACTAGAATGATCAGATTTTTTCTGGCTAGTTAACCCTAGGTCTACCCCGTAGGGAAGCGTCCTATCATTACCCATAGAGGACTGCCTTGAAGGTTTCTAATTGACCTAACAATCACCTATCAACAACTAGCTCACATCTAGAGGTGTCCTTTGAGAGACTTCTTGTCCGAAATGAGCAACTGCCATTAACCTTGGTTCATGGAGTACAACACTTTTTTCCAATGGCAGACTAAGGATTTATGAAATCCCTTGCAGTGCTCTAGCACAGCCGCCGTATCTTTTCCCTAAGATAATTTATAGTTCGATTTCTAAGACCAAACCCTAGGTAAGTGAGTGAATCAACCCTTCCTAGAATTTCTTCCTAGCGTTTGTTTTTTGGGAAACCTCTCGGCTAACCGAGACCACCCTACCATAGGACTAGATTCGTCGGGAATCCATCCATTCACTTCCCTCTATGGAAGTTCTTAGTTATCTAATTACCTATCACATTACGTGAAATATATAAAGCTAGCTTCATTAATTAAAAAGAATCCTTTTATGCATAGTTATTCATTTATGTAATTTACTCACAGACATACAATCAGAATAAAACAAATTCATTGATTATGTTCCATAATGTATGTTCTCTCGCCCATACAGGAGAAAATTTACAATTTCACGTGCTACCTCATCCAGCATATCTGCACGTCACCAAGATCAAATCCACCTTTAGCTAGCGTTTTTAGGTGTCCCAAGTAGAACTTTGGCCATACATGGGATCAAGTAGTTCCTAGGTGCATAAAGGATTTACTAGCTAGAGCCCCCCTGGCACCTTAACCACCTCGTACTTAATACGATCTTGTTGGGAGGCCTCTCACCATCGAAGTCGGGGTCCATGCTTCCGCAGTGGTAAAAAGATCTCCTCTTCATATGGGGATTAGCACCTATCCTTGGGGGAGGCATATGGATCCTCAATTTATATACATTTCAATACTTAATTCAATGAGGGTCTAATCTAGAAAATCACAAACAAGATTGATGTATTCAAGCAGTTATGACTTCAATCAATCGTGCAACTTTCAAGTGATGATTAATCTAGTAGCAATCGATACGCGAATTTCACATAATGAACTCTTCCCCTTGGAATTTAACTAAGGGTATCTAGATTTTGGGGTCTCTAACTTCCCAATTTAAGGTTTATTCTTGTAACCAAGTTTATTGGCCTTAAGTCAGTTTCTTTAACTTAGAGGTATTTTTGATTTTTTTTAATCTTCTATCAGAGCTTCTAGATTAAAACTATATCCTTGGCTAGTTTCTTTAGGGTTTCGTTCTTAGTAAATTCATCTTGAATTTACTAGTCTTCTTTTCTATGGGGTTAACATCAAAATTCATCATGATTTCTCTTGAGTTCTACGTTTTCATAGTTTCTATCCTATAAGATATTCTAATAATTTACCAATTGAATACTCTAAGATCCCAGTACTTCTCAAGAGACTTATCTTATTTCTATTGAATTTGCATAGAAATTTTTAGAAAAACCTGTGGTATCGCGATGGTAAAGGGTTGTTATCCGCGCTCGTGACTACGTTAGTGACTCCTGTGCTCGCAACTCCAACTGTTGCTTCCACATTAGTAGGGTCATTCACGATTTCCACTTTTGAAATCTTTTTCTTTGGGTCCATGACAGAAATATAATTCGTAGAAGAAGGAGAACACGACAGTAATATCGGTTGTCAAAGGTGTACGACTCTCGATGATGATGATGGATATTGCGGGATTCAATGATGTAGGCCTCATGGATGGTTCTTCTTGCATCATGGAGAGAAATACTTCTCTCTCTCTAGTAGACGGAATAGGGATGAGAGTAGAGGTATGACTCCTAATCGGATTGATAGAATAGGATAAAGTTCTTCAATGTGTTCTCTTCTCCGATTAGAGTAGAAGAGGATTAGAGATCCTCAGTGTATCCCCTTTTTTGGGTTGAATGGAATGATGTCTCTTCATCTCATAGAATAGAGTCTCCTCCTTCTTGATCAGCGTCTCATCCTCATCAAGATTGCTCTTGTCCCCCTCTGTTAGGGGTCAAAAAGCTTCCCCTAAATTAACCCAAACTAGACATCTCTCTAATATAAAATAGATTTAGGTTACGACTATTATTGGTCTTTCTGTCTTTGTTAGAACACACCATTGAACATCACTTCAACATACATACCAACTTTCCACCAAACAAAATTCATTTCGCAATTCAGATACACTTTAAACCAGTACATGAAACATGGTATAAGACAGATTGAGACACAACAAGGTTAATATGTTCTATTCTGAATCATTCCTTCCATCAATAGGCTCATTTCTGACCACACAAACTTCATTTCATAATTCAAATAATCGATTATACAAAACATATAACAATTTTGAATACAGAGAGAAACACAGCAGAGAAATCTGTTTTGTTCCTTCATAATCACAACATCATTAAAACTTATTGAATTGATTTCTCAATCTCTGCATCATTTTTGGTTTCCTCCTCACCTCTTGGAACAACTTCATCAATTTGGGTTGCTAAAAATGAATTTGTGTCCACTCCCACCAAATTCAAATCAGCATCTTGGAACTTATTGAGGAAAAAAAACTATAGTCTAAAACCATTCATAGGTTTAGCCAACAATTTACTCTCCAAATCAGCCAATTGAAACGTTCCTTTCCCTAAGTCCTTAAAAATTCTATATGGTCCCACATACCTAAGTTTTAATTTGCCAGGATGCTTGCCCAATTTAGAGTTATACATTAAGACCAAATTTCCCTGTTTTAATTTCTTCTTCTTCAAGTACTGATTCAACCATGCAGATCTTCTATTTTGAATCACAGTAGCCACATAAGCACTATGAAATCTGTCTTCATCCAAAGACATCAACTGCTCCAATCTCTGTTTAAGTGAATCCTCCTGTGTTAGTCTATTTGAGACTGCCACCCGCAAAGATGGTACTATGAACTCCATTGGCACCACAGCTTCCATGCCATAGACCAATTTGAATGCTGTGAGTCCTGTACTGACCTTAAAGGCTGTTCTAAATGCCCACAGTGTTGAATTCAATTTCAGATCCCAATCCTTCCTGTTTCTTGAAACGGTCCTTTTAAGAATTTTAACCAAAATCTTGTTACTGCTCTCAGCTAATACATTGGCCTGTGGATGATATACTGAGGACATTTTATGGCTAACCATATGAGTGTTAGTCAGAACTTTAATCACCTTGTTAAGAAAATGGACACCCTGATTTGCTGATACAAGTTCCACTGGGTAGCCAAATCTAGTCATTATGTTATTGTACAAGAAATAGGCCACACTCCTAGCCTAATTATCCTTTAATGCAATAGCTTCTACCCATTTGGTACAATAATCTGTAGCAACCAAAATATATTTGTTCCTGAAAGTTCTACTGCTGGCTTGAATGGACCCATAAAATCCATTCCCCACTTCTCAAAAGGACCTAATGGCAAAATTGGATGCTGCCTCATTCTGTCCTAATTCCTTGGATATCCATATCTTTGACATTTATCACATGCCTTTGCATACTGATGTGAATCTCTGATTACAGGTTGGCCACCATAAACCACTCTAAAATATTTTTCTACTGGTTATGTCACGTGAAAAGTGATCTCCTGAACTTGTATGAGCTTCAGTTGACACTGTTGCCTACTGATTGTCAGTAACACATCTCCTGATAATTTGATCCACTCCTCTCTTGTACAGATATCCTCCAATTACTTAATAGGTTGCACTTCTTAATACCAACTTTCTCCTGTGGTATTTGGTCATTCCCTTAGGGAATATACCTTCAATCAGGTAATTAAGCATCTGTTCATACCAATCATCTGACTTGGTTGCCTGAATCTGAAATAAATCTGCATCATGTAAATCATCTGGTATCCCTTCAAGAGGTTCTCCCGCCTCCAATCTACTTAGATAATCAGCAATCAAGTGTTCTCTTCCAAGTATATGCACAATGGAATAATCAAATTCTTGTAATAGTAGAATATCCATCTAACCAATCTTCCTGTTGGTTATGGTTTGTTGACCAAATAGATCAATGCCTGATGATCCACATGAATTATGATTGAATTTCCCAACAAATAATGTCTGAACTTTTTCAGTGCAAAGATAACTCCAAAGCACTCCCTTTCAGTAACAAAATAATTTCTTTCTACTCCTGTCATGACTTGCTTGCATAATAAACTGGTCTAAACCAACCTTTCTATTTTTCCTGCATTAACACAGCTCTCCCACTACAATATCAGAGGCATCTCCAAACACATGGAATGGTAAACTCCAATCAGGAGGCTACATTATTGGTGCTACTTGTAACATCTTTTTCAGTAATTTGAATGCTTTTTCATGTTCTTCTGTCCAGACATACTTCACATCTTTCTTGGTCAACTTGGTTAATGGAACACATACATGAGACAAATATTTTAGAAATATGTTATGCCACTTGATCTATCCAAAAAATCTTCTCAATTCCTCCAATTTTGCTGGTGCCTTGGTCTTTTGAATAGCTGCCACTTTCCTGGGATCAACCTGCATTCCTTCTTCTGAAATGATATGCCCCAGTAAAATCCCTCTTTTAATAGCAAAAGCACATTTGGCTGGATTAAGACTCAACCTAGCCATTCTACATCTTTCAAAGCATAATCTAAGTTGATTCAGGTGATCCACAGCCTTCCCAAACACACTAAAATCATCTAGAAAGACTCTCATGAATGTTGTCAAGTATGGAGCAAAGACTTCCTGTACCCATTTCTGAAATGTAGGTGGAGCATTTTTCAAGCCAAATACCATTACATTACTGGCATATACTCCCCACTCTGTAACAAAAGCAGTCTTCTCTCTATCTTCTTCTACCATCAATATCTGATTGTAACCACTGAATCCATCCAAGAAACTGTACATCTGATGACTTGCAACTGCATCCAACAGAGTATCCTGAAATGGTAATGGGAAAGGATCGGCTATAGTGACTACATTTAGTTTCATGTAGCCAACACAGATTCTGAGTTTGCCATTCTTCTTTGGCACCACCATTATAGGTGATAACCATGTCACCTTCTTTGAAGGATACATAAATCCCACTTTCAGAAGTTTATCCAACTCCTCCTTGACAGCCTTTGCATAATTTGGATTCATCCTGTATCTCAATGAAATAACAGGGACTACATCTTTTTTGAGGTTGATCCTGTGCATATAAGACCTAGGATCCACTCCCTTCATATCAGTATAAGTCCATGCAAAAATATATTTAAATTCCTGTAATAACTGACTCAAATCTGTTTTGAACTGGCCTTCCACATGAATATTGACTTTGACCATTTGAGGCTCCTACCTAAATTAAGATCCTATAAATCATCTTCTTGGACTCTTGCTGTTTTAGCCATCTGCTCCTCAAAAGCCTTTTCAGCTTGAATAATTTGCTGAATATGCATATTTTCTTCCTGTTCAGACAACTTCCTGTTTATGTCTTCCTCTTTTGAATCTTCCTATTTACTTTCACTCTATTGTTGTGAAGTTTCAGGTTTCTTCTACCCCTTATAATGTTCCAAAATTCTGACCACATCTATATAAAAAATAGGTACTACTGATTCATTGACTTTAAGGAAAGCATCTTCTTCATTATCATCAACTTCCTTCACCATGTTAATACCATGTGCATACAAGGCTCTAGCTTCTCTGGGCAAGGTTGCACTAGGTACCATATTCATGTGAACTTTCTTCTTCCCCTTCCTGATTGTAATTTTAGCAGATCCCCAATCCTGTTTGACCTTTGCTTATTGAAACCAAGGCCTTTCCAACAGAATTGGATAAGGGCTGTCTCCTTCATCCATTTTCAAAACCAGAAAATTCACTGGGAATGTGAGTCCTGAAACAGTAAGCTGCTGATTTTTGCAAATTCCTAGAGGTTGAATCCTCCTCTGATCTGCCATCTTTAGTTGAAAATGAGCTTCTTCTAGCTTAGGCAGCTTCAATCTTGCATACAGGAATTCAAGTAGAATATTCATGCCTGAACCTCCATCCAGAAATGCTCCGTGAATCTCTTGTTCTTGAAAATTAACAGTGACTTTGGGTACTTTGTAATCCACATCTTCAGCTTCAATCTGACATGCTTCATGTTCATCCACATGCTCTTTCTCCTCATCAAATTTCTGAGTACCTATCTTTTGAACTCATGGACCAAACTTAAAATCTGATCCATTGTAATAGTGGTATTCCTCAAAACTTCAGCTGTCAACTATGCCTCCCTTATCTCTTGATGCTAAATCTCCTCCTAAATACTTAATTGTATATCAGGTATTTGTTGCTGCAATTTCTATTTACCATAGTCAGTTTTTTGACTCTTCTGAATTTCCTTCAAACACCCCTATCTGACATGCCTTTGATTCTCCCAATACTGAGGGTGTTTCATCTCCTTATGAGATATAACAGGATCAGCCAAATACTTTCCACCTAATCTTGTAATAACAAAAACTGATGCTGATTTTTCAGGAATCTCCTCCACCTGTATGCAATTTGAGCAATCACATTGGACATTCAACACATCAAGATAACCATTCTGTTGTCTCTGCACCACAGCCTCATGAACCTCTTTGGCTTCTTCCACAATAACTACATTAGCCTATGGTGGCCTTTTCTACTGTGCCTGTGCAGGTGATCTTTGATTATTATATCTGATAATAGGAATACCTCTCTCCTCTCTGTGTTTACATCACAATGAGCAATTAGGACCCTACCTGTGATTCATTCCGCCACTGTATGTGCATGGATCATCATTCAGATTACCATTTCCTTGAGGATTAGGTGATCCCCAGTTATTTCTCTCCTGAAATCTTCTAGGTGGACCTTCCATTGCTCTATTTCTGTCTGGTTCTACTGCATTTACAGCTGGTGCATTTGCCCTTGGCACTTGTTGTCTTGGGTTTGCCCTATTGTTAGGATTATACCAACAAGTTGCATCTGTGTGCCCATGCTTCTGGCATGTGTTACAATATGGTTTGTCCTTCTGAGATGTTGAAATTTCCATACTCTTCAAAGTTGCAATAATTTGTTTATTCAGGTTCTGAGACTTGCTCTTTGTCTTTCCCTTTCCATTTTTGTCATTCTTTCCCCTAGCTTTACTTCTCTACTTCTCTTTCCTTTTCTTCTTCCTGCTTATGGATTTCCTTTCCTGACATCTTCTCAATCTAAACTATCATCTTTTGAATCTGAACCTAAGTCACATTCTAAATCTGAGTCTGAATCTGAATATGAATCACTACTATACTTCTTCTTCTTCCTTTGTTTGATGGTTCCCAACCTTTTCTCCACTCTTCTAGCAGCTGCTACCAACTGATTAAATCCTCTTGCACCTCCAGGAATATCTATACTAGCTACTACAGTTCTCAAGGATTCTCTCAACCCATTACAAAAATATTCCCCCAACATCTCATTGGTTGGCCTTTCATTGGGTGCAAGTCTTCCATTCAAATCTAAAAACTATTGTGAATAATCCTCCACAAGAAGCCTCTTCTGTTTCATTGTTTTAAGCTTCTTCAAAATATCAATGGGTGTTTTTCACCTTCTAAATCTTGCCAAAAATGTTGTTTGTAATGCTTGTGTATCAACAAAATGGGCTGCACCATGCTGTGTAAACTAGTTCATAGCCTTACCCTCCAATGTGGCAGCAAATTTTTGCTACATGGGCATCAAGGTCTTCCTTTTTGGACTCACCCTTGAAGTTTGCAAATTTGACTTTGAGATTTGCTAGATTAGGGGGTTGTGCTATTGATCCTGGCTGTTGTGTTGCAGCAACCTTTCTTCTTGTTGGTTTTTAAGGCAATGGTTCAAACCTTAGTTTTCTCCTTACCCGTCTTTGAATTTGAGACCATGCTACCAGTCCCACAAATCTATTTCCATTTCTCTCCTCCTCACCTGGTGTAACCTGTAATTGCTGATCAGTAACAACATCTTCTACTATATGACTAGGACCTACTTCTTCAGTCTATACTTCTTGATCACTCAGATACCCTAAATCCAGGATATCCACCTGACTGCCACAGTTGGACCTCTGTTGTTCTTTCTTCTTCTATTTCTCTTCCTGTTCTAATTTTTCCTATAGCATGGTATAATAGGTTCCAAAACCTTCACCCCTATATTTTTCAACAGACATAAACCATACACCTGTTCTGTTATCAAATTATTCTACTATTGAGACCCAGGTGCACAATGTTCACAGTGATGACCTGCACAACCACACTGATTTTTTTGTCTTCCCCTAACCAATTTAGGTGTATAACTCAGCCCATATGGTTGGCAAAATTGCCAAAGATACTGATTATGCCTAATTTACCTGAACACACTGCATGTATTCTTCAAGCCAAAAAGAGCAACCTGTTTTGTATGTTCTTTCCACACTACCTCCGTGACCTTTCCAATAATGTCAAAGGTAATCAGGAAACAGTGTGTTAAAAAATACCTAACTATATGCCTCAAACTCCTCCTGTTCTGTTGTCCAATTCTGAAACTCCTGTAACAAAGCTTGTGCAAAGATCCCCGTTCCTCCTCTTCAGTAGTCCAATACTTAAATTCCTCAAGCCATGAATCCATTTCTGAGTGTATCCTTTAACTCATTAACCTTCTACACCTGTTCCATTTTGAACCATCTCGCTCGATGCCCAAAGACTAATTTGCAGGATCGCCAAGTGTTAGGGGTCAAAAAGCTTCCCCTAAATTTGTTGAGATATCGAGCTCCACTCGTGATATGCCAAGGTGACCTTTGTGCATTTATGTCACCGACTTGTCAGTTGCAGATGCGGTTGGTACACCGCCCATGAATAATAGCTAGATGACAGCTATCCTTATCTACTCTAGTTCGTGGCTCAGTTAGTATGCTACCTTAGTTAGTTAAGTTTGGTTTGAGACCCATATATAGGGTTCTTCTATTTCTATGTACTTGAGTTCTTTTTGGCTTACACAACTAAGAAGAGGAAAATTGTTTTCAGCCTCCACCTGTGTGTGTATTCCCCCATTATGCAAGCAAGAAAGCTACAAGTGAGACTCCTTCCTTCTCTCCCACAATCTTGACATGGTATCAGAGCCTTGTTCGTGGTGAGGAGCTCAAGAAAGCAAACCAAGTTCGCAATGTTCTGGTAAGAGGACCAGTGTTGCTTTCATTTTTCTGTTTTGGGAGCAAGTCTCTGCAGGTAGCACAGCTGGAAAGTCTATTTTGGAGGCGGAAGTTTTCTGCACGCACTCGGGAAAAGGCCCTGTTTTATGCTGTGCGACCACTGTTCTACAGGTCGGTGAAAAGTTACTGTAGAAATTGCATCGTATGCCTGTGCGCAGAGACATTGGGAGTTACAGAATCATCCTTGTTGCCTGTTGATGCAAAATCGTCACTAGGAAGTGACCATGTGGTCAAATACCACTTTCGTCAGTTTTGCAGATTTGCCCTTGTGAGGCTAAAGCTGTGTTCTTTGCAGTGACAGAATTTTTTGCAGTGTCCTGTAATGGCGTCTGATTCTCTTTCACAGATTGTCACTGAAAAGCTTGACAAGAATAACTTCCAAGCATGGAAGTTCAGAATGACGAATTTCCTTATGGGAAAAGGATATTGGGAATTCTTTGCAGGAAATGAAGAAGAACCAGTTCTTCCTGATGTTCCCAATCAACAGCAAATGCAGGCATTTAAAGCATGGCATGAGAGAGCCAGAAAAGTTATGTACTGGCTGTCTATCAGTATTTCAGACTCTATGATTGTGCATATTCAGGATGCAAGTACGCCAAAGGAGGCATGGGATACTTTGTCAAAAATGTATAGCACAAATACGCAAGCCAGGAAAATGCAGCTCAAGCAAGAGTTGCACAATGTGCAAAGAGAAAGTATGAGCATCAATGTTTCCGTTCGTGAAAGATTTCCTGATTTTGAGGAGTTGATTGCCCTTCTAATTTCTGAGGAGCAGAGAAATGGTGGTGCATCTTCATCAGGAGGAACTTTAAAAGAAACTGTCTTCTACTCAAATGCTGGAAGAGGCAGAGGCAGAGGTAGAGGAGGCCGATCTGGAGGCCGTGGTAGAAATCAGAATATGCAGTAAACTCAAGAAAACGAGTTCTATGGAGGAGGACGTGGTAACTCTAGAGGCAGGGGGAGCCAAAGAGGTCGTGGTGGATGGCAAAGAGGCCAAAATGCAAACAGCAATGTTGAATGCTACTACTGTGGTAAAATGGGTCATATGGCTAAAGAATGCTATAAAAAGCAGAATGACATCATGAATGGAAAATTACAAGGGAATTATGCATCTTCTAGTAGACAGGGTGATGACAGAAATGAGCATTTGTTTATGGTGCAGCACATGAATAATTCTGTGACAAGTACAGAAGAAAGCAACGAAGTGTGGTATGTTGACTCAGGTGTGTCAAACCACATGACAGGTCATGCAGAATGGATGCAGGATGCAAGAAAAATGGAAAAACCAGGATTTGTGGAGACTGGTGATGATATTGCACATCCTATTGTGCAGATTGGAAAAATTCCTTTGTCTATGCAGGATGGGAAAAAGAGATACCTGTCGGATGTATTTCATGTCCCGAATATCACCAAGAACCTGGTTTCTGTTGGTCAAATGGTCGAGTAGGGCTTGCAGGTCAGATTTAATCCTCATGGATGCTTTGTTGAGGATATGAAAAATAAAGGTCGCTTGATAGCAAAAGGAAAGAAGAAGGGCAGAATGTTTACATTGGATACAGACATGCCTGAATTGAGTGCAGCAATGTTTGCACATGGGACCGGTGTAGTTGCAGATATTGATATCTGGCATAAACGCATTGGTCATGTTAATGTACAACGACTTAAATCAATGCAGGCTCAAAATATTATTGCAGGATTGCCTAAATTCAAGGTTGCAGAAATGCATAAGGTATGTGAAGCCTGTCAGTTTGGAAAACAGGCAAGGAAACCATTTCCTAGACATGTTCAAGAGAGTAAGAAGCCATTGGAATTAATCCATTCTGATGTGTGGACTACTAAAGATGCATCTCTTGGAGGCTGTCATTATTTTGTCACTTTTATTGATGCCTATAGCAGAAAAGTTTGGGTGTATTTTATGAAAAAGAAAAGTGAAGTTTTTGGGTATTTCAAAACTCTTAAAGCTATGGTTGAAAAAGAAACAGGCCTGCAAATAAAATGCCTAAGGTCAGATGGAGGGGGAGAGTACCTCTAATGCAGATGGTTCTGTGAACAAATACAAGGCAAGATTAGTAGTCAAGGGGTATGCACAAACATATGACATTGATTATGAAGAAACATTCAGTCTGGTTGCAAGGATGGCAACCGTAAGAGCAGTCATTGCTATGGCTGCATCAAAGGGATGGTCTTTACATCAGATGGATGTAAATAATGCCTTCTTGCATGGTGATTTGCAAGAAGAGGTCTATATGGAGCAGCCACCAGGTTATGTGCATCCTGTTCATCCTGAGTTTATTTGCAGGTTGAAGAAAGCCTTGTATGGCTTGAAGCAAGCACCTAGAGCATGGTCTGACAAGATAGAACAATATCTTGTCACTATTGGCTTTCAGATTTCCAAAGCAGATTTCTCACTTTATGTGAGAAAAACAGAGAAAGGTATTATGCTGCTTGTCATTTATGTTGATGATTTGATTATCACAGGTGATAGTGATGAAGATATCCTTCATGTGAAAATGCTATTGAAGCAGAAGTTTGAGATGAAAGATTTGGGAGAGCGTTATTTCTTGGGCATTGAGGTGATTAGATCACCAGGTGGGATATGGCTCTTGCAAAGGCAGTATGGATTGGACATGCTGTCCAAATATGGGATGACAGGCTGTAAGCCTATTTCAGTTCCTTTGGAGCAGAATGTGAAGTTGAGCGCAGATGCAGGTGAGTTTCTCGAAGACCCTACTATGTACAGATGCATAGTAGGAAGTTTGATTTATATGACTATTACCAGGCCAGATTTGAGCTATGCTGTTGGATTGGTAAGTCAGTTTATGCAGGCTCCAAGGAAACCACATTTGGATGCGGCTAGATGCATACTCAGGTATGTAAAGTCCACATTGCAGTATGGACTATTTTATGAGAGTGGGATTCAGATACAGTTGCATGGATACACTGATGCTAATTGGGCTGGTAGTATTTCTAATAGACGATCTACCAGTGGATATGTGTTCTCTTTTGGGAGTGCTGCAGTCACTTGGAGCAGCAAGAAATAACCTAGCAACAGACTACTTTATCAACTGGTCTAAAGCTCGAGCAATGGTGAAGGACAATGCTAAGGAGACGGCTAGTTTCATTATGGAGCAAATTGTTTGCCTTTTTGGTCCATCGAAAATCGTAGGCGACCTCTAAATCCCATTGTAATTACGTTACCTTTTAAAAAATGGAGTATTGATTTTGTGGGACCAATATATCCTTCATCAAATCCTTAATCAACTACATGGAAGTTGTATATTATTGTAGCAATAAACTACTTTATCAACTGGTCTAAAGCTCAAGCAATGGTGAAGGACAATGCTAAGGAGACGGCTAGTTTCATTATGGAGCAAATTGTTTGCCGTTTTGGTCCACCGAAGGAGATTGTGTCTGATCAAGGGACACACTTCTTGAACAAGGTTATAGTGGCCTTGGACTGAAGCTTTGAAGATTAATCACAACAAGACTATCCCGTATAAACCTTAAGCGAATGGTCAGGTTGAGAGTATGAATAAACAACTGGTGGGAATCTTATCTAAGATAATATTAGAAAGCAAGCACGACTGGGATAAGAAATTATATGTGGCAGTGTGGACTTACAACAAGACATTCAAGAGATCCACATTCCATATCCCATTCAAGCTAGTGTACGGGGAGGAGTGTGCTTTGCCATTAGAAATAGAGCTCCCCACTGTGTGTTTTGCCCTCGATCATTTATTGGGAGAGAAAGAAGCGTTATAGGGATGGTATACTTCTCTGGCACATCTTGATGAGATTCGATTGGATGCTTTGCTACATCAAGAAGTAGGAAATAGGAGAATGAAAGCCATTCATGATATTCGGGCTAAGAAGTACAAATTTGTGAAAGGTCAGTTAGTGCTGTATTATGATACTCAAAGGGAGCTCTTTCCAAGAAAATTAGAATCCAAATGGGATGGACCATTCAAGATTGTGCGTTTAGGAAAGAATCGCTCTATGGACCTCTAGCAGATTTGCAAGGGGTAGAGTTTAAGACTAAAGTTAACTTTAATAAGTTGAATCCTTACTATGTGTAAGGGTTGATGTTGGGCTTGGCGCCTATCTAGGTCCTTCAGGATTCATCCTTAATGTGCAATAGGTACCATGTCGAGTGGATGGGACGCATCATTCCCTATCTAGAACATCCGGACCTTGAGCAACATTACCACCAAGGTTGAGTGATCTGGTGGAGCAACGAGTATCAAGTTACTGAGTGGCAAGATGGATCCTTTACATAGGAAATTTAGGTCTATTGCCACCATTGTCAATGAACTTTGACCACATTCCTATTGAGTTCAACGAGGAAGGAGGGATTGTGCATGTTTTACATCCTCTCTCTCGGCTTGATTTTGATTATCATAAGTACGAATGAGCTAATTATTATGGCATGGCCTATCAATGAAGCATGAGTCTATACTCTATATTTTGATGGAGCTTCTAGAGGGCCCGCTAGACACGCGAGCATTGGTGTGGTCATTAAAGATCCTTGACGTAGGGTTGTCATGAAGATGGGAGTCTATTTAGGGTCCTCTTTTACTAATAATATGGCAGAATACAAGGCCTTGATCATGGGGCTGAATGTAGCCCGATGTGGTGGTATCTACCGATTATAGGTTAAAGGTGACTCGTAGTTGGTAATCAATTAGCTAAATGGGACCTATACTATGTGGGAATCCATCTTACAAATATACCATCGTACAACCTTGGATATGTTGCATATCTTTGAGATGGTGACTTGTCAGTTAGTCCCCCGACCATGGAATCACTTTGCAGATTCCTTGGCTAACTATGCTTTCGTGGAAGATGTCTTTTTCAATTGTGGTCCAGGGGAGCCCTTACAACTACCTTCTAACATTAGCCCTAGACTACTTTGGGGTCTTGTTGTTGACACATCATATTTCGAATGCCAATGGTTAGTTTGGGTCATGAGTTAGGTAGCAAGTGAGCACCTTGCTACTCTGTCATGGACGCATAGGATTGTGTATCATCATATTCGTCAGACACCCTTGCTATTTGTGCAAGGGGTTAGCTAATAACATGATGCACTTGGTGTAGGGCCTAAGAGGCCTTATCCTTGGTCAGTTTTTTGCTTTAGCACAGTAACATTAGGACCAAGGTATTGTTTTAGCAGTACGTTGTGAATTGTAGTAAAATGTTTTATGTCCTTAGGCCAAGAGGGCCGTTTTTGACGAGTTCTAATGTTTTATTTCATTAGGCCACGAGGGCCAGTTTTTTTGGTTGTGAAATGTTATATTTCTTTAGGCCAAGAGGGTCATATGTGTGTTTGGTGTACGTACGTTTAATGGTTTTATGTTTTAGTGGTTGCATCACACAAGTTGGATGAAGTGCGTGTGGTGTGCAGATCGGTTGCCGTATGCACGCGTAGTGAGCGTCAAAAGGTCCCCAAGAACAAAAGAACTCTACTTTTTGCACACAAATCAATGTAGAAAGCTTGCACGACATGAACAAGAGACCAATTGGGTGCAATCTCCCCCCATGCCTTGTGTGAGCGCTCCACAAAGCATGTATTTCATATATTAATCATCTTCAAGCTCAAATAATAGCCCAAATTATAAAATAGTATGCTTTAGCTTTTGAGTTTGCTTTTGTGCCAAATAGAATTAAAGCTAATGGGCGCCCAAGAAGTCAGGCGTACCCAAATACAATGTCCAATACAAATATCTAAATCGTGCGCCCATGCGCATACAAAAATAATAAATAAATATCAAGCGCTTTAATAAATAAGCGCGACAAAATATAGGCGCCATGCCTAAGATATGCGCCCATCAAAATATTGACGATAACTTTGAATACACGCTATCCTCCAATGATTTCCACTACCACCGCTGCTTGCTCTACACATCAAGTAAAGCATTCACAATTGTTAGAAAAATAATACAATTAAACTGACAAAAGTGAATACCTAGCAGTCTTCAGCTACATAAATAAATTGGTTGGAAATCAATCCTAACCTTAATTTATCACGAGTGCGCACTCTAAACTCATAAACGTTTATTAATTTAAATATGTATTTTGCGGAATCACCGCTATGGAATCACCCATGTACACATAAAATTAACAAAACGCCCAAAAAGGATAGGCGTCCCCATCGACTTCTCGCACAAAGAATCCACTTTGTGTATGAGCCCTGGTAATAAAATCTTACGGAATCCACTATAAAACCTCACGGAATCCACCGTGGAATATGCCTCCTGGCATCATACCCCCGTGGGGTTGACTAAGGAGATGTCTAATGCTTTGTTGGTCAGTTCTGATCATAAATTTAGATCCCATTAAATAATGTTTCCATTGACGTAAGGCTTGTACTATGGCTAGCAATTCTTTGTCATAGGTAGAGTATTTAAGTTCAGATGGTTTCAGTTTACAGCTAGAGTAGGCCATGGAATGATTATCTTGCATAAGGACGGCTCCTATTCCAGATCCACTAGCATCAGTAACTACTAAAAAGAATGGTCTATTGAAATCAGGTAGTTGTAATACAGGAGCATGGATTAATGCATGTTTCAATAAATCAAAGAATTTTTGTTGGTTATCAGACCAGTTATACACAATACCTTTCTTTAAAAGTTTTGTCAAAGGTAATGCAAGTAATGAGAAATTCCTTACAAACTTTCTGTAAAAACTAGCAAGACCTAGAAAAGAATGTAACTCATGCACATTTTTGGGTATGGGCCAATTTAAAATTGCTTCTATCTTTTTAGAGTCAACTTTAATACCTTCTGATGAAACAATATGTCCTAGATATTCAATTTCTGTTTGGAAGAATTCACTCTTTTTTGGATTAGCATACAATTGATTGTCTTTTAACAACTTGAAAACTAAAGACAAATGTTCATAATGCTCATTCTCATTTTTATTGAATATCAATATATCATCAAAGAATACTATAACACAATGCTGATGTTTCAGAAATATGCGATTCATCATACGACTAAATGTAGTTGGTGCATTAGTTAGACCGAAAGGCATAACTAGAAATTCATAATGTCCAAATTGTGTTCTAAATGCAGTTTTGAATATATCAGATTTATCCGATCTTACTTGATGATAACCAGATTTAAGATCTATTTTACTAAATATGGCAGATCCTTGTAGTTTATCCATAAGATCATCTACTCTAGGAATCGGATATCTATTCTTAACAGTAATTTTATTTAGGGCATGATAATCAATGCACATGCGATAAGTATTATTATTCTTCTTTACTAATAAGACAGGTGCACCAAATGGAGAACTACTAGGTCTAATTAATCCTTTGTTGTGAATTCTTCTATTTGATTTTGAATTTCTTTCTATTCAATTTGGTTATGCCTATATGGTGCTTTAGATGGTGGTTGTGTTCCAGGAATTAAATCTATTTTGTGATTTTTGGACGTGAAGGTGGTAGTCCAGGTGGTAAATCATCAGCAAAACAATATTGAAATTGAGCAAGAAATTGTGTATGCCTAGGATGCATTTGTTTTTCTTTAGCTTGAAATTCATTCACCCATATTAAATAAGATTTGCTACTTTTACGTAATGCACATTTAGCCTGAGTATAAGTAAGCAGTGGAAAATTATTGGATGCGTGCATACCATGCAATGTGATTTGTTTTCCTTGAAAATAAATTTTAATTGAATGCGTAGAATAATCTATGTCAGGATTATACTGATGACGCCAAGGCATTCCTAAGATAATGTCACTAGACTGCAAAGGTACAACTAGGAAATTCCTTCGTTCAGTATATTCACCAATTTTAATTTCTAAATTATGCACCTCTTGTGTTCCATTATATCTCGTGCCTAGGAATGCAGCTTTAATGCGATAATGTGTAGAAACAGTTTGTAAATTCAATTCTTTCACTAACTTTGCAAAAATAAAATCATGTGTGCTACCATCATAATGTAAAATAATCTTTTCTTTACCATGCACAAAACATTTCATTGTTAACAAAGAATGGGGAGTTGGCATACCTGGCAAAGTATCCGAAGTAGTACCAATGTCGTCATCATCTTCCGTAAAGTCAAGCATTTCCTCACGTTCTTCTTCTTCCATTGCTCAAAGATAATTGATATGAACAGGTGGCTTTTTGGTTTGGCGATTGGCTGCTAGATGTCCAAGTTGATGGCATTTGTAACAAACTATGGGTTTGGCTTTAGATACATTATTGATAATGACAGGAAGTTTAGAAATGTTGGGATTTGGTTGTGAGGATGGCTTAGGGTTTGGATTAGTGTTTGATGGCAAAGCAGGTGGTCGTGTCCAAGACTTACGGAATGAAGATGGAAGAAAACGACTTTGATTGAATCTTTGAAAATTTGAATTGAATTGTTTGGAACCATAGTTACCATTAGTTTGAAATTGTTGTGGTCGCTTGTCTCTTCCGCGAATCTTGTCTTCAATGTCATGAGCCAAGGAAATTGCATCTTCAAGGGTTGTAGGTTTGAACATATTGACTTCAGCATAGAAATGTCCAAGTAGGCCAGACATAAACTTGCGTTTGTGAGCCGCTTCAGGTACATCTTCGAGCATACGTAGTTGCAGTAGGGCATTCCAAAAACGTTCAGTGTATTGGGAAATAGGTTCGCGATCTCTTTGCTGTAGAAGATCCCATTGCTTGATGACTTTTTCATGGAACTGAGGAGGAAGGAAATTCTACAAAAACTTCTTTTGGAAAGTCTCCTAGGTAGTAGAACAATCAATGCTCTTGAGGGCCACATTCCACCATAAAGATGCTCGATCAACTAAATGATTAGTGACACATTTAATTTTGTCTTTCTCAGCATATGTTTCTTCATGGAAGTAATCATCAAATTGACTGATAAATGCAAGTACAGTCTTTCCATCTCGAGATCCATTGAAAGTACGAAATTTGAAGTTTCTTTTACTTATCTTTGTTTCTTTGCGAATGGATTGGGCTTCAAGTATCGCATCGATGGTACGTTGTATAAGATCTTCGGGTTGCAGTCCATCTTGGTCGATGGTAGATCGTTGCAGATTGGCCAATTGAACTTGCAAAGCTTGTCGGGCTCTTCGTTCTTCATCAAGCTGCATCATAATCAAATCTAACTTTTGCTCCATTGTTGGTTCGGGTAAATCACCTTTAGCCATAAAATCGTCCATGTGTTGTTCAGTCATCCTGTAAAATCCAAAAGACCTCACACTCTCGAAATTTGATTAGCGGGATGAGCGTAGCTCAAAGGTGGGTATACAAGGCTTGTATATTTTATTTGGCTTTTATGGTCTTTCTCTTTTGCCATTGCGGTATTCGTTGTCTTCGTAGAAACTGCGTATGAATTGCGTATGACCTTCTGCGTTTGCTGAAACTGGTTCAGCAAGTCTGCAAGTATGAACAGGGTCTACCAGATAGCAATACAGTGATTCTGTGCTTCTACATGTGAACTGCCTTTATGAAAGTGGTTGAATAAGTCTTTTATGGACCTCTGTGAGTTAGGTGACTTGAAGGAATAAGGAGGCTTAGTGGACTTAGGGGACTTAAGAGCTTAAAGCTCTTTTTAATCAAGCGTGGATTTCATGGAGCAGAAGACGTCCTTGACAGATTCAACACTGTTTGTTTCTCTGTTTGAAGACAACTTGAAGAAGGAGCTATCTACGTCCTCCGCCTCCATAGGCTGGTCCTTCGCGATCAGAGAGTGTAGAAGGGGGTTCTTGACCGCCAGGAACACACTGGTATCGACCGTTCGCGATGAAACTGACTGTAGAGCTCGATCGTTCCAAGAGCTCCGCCTTTGCGCAAGATGGTAAGCGATTGGAAGTTCTCGATCTCAGCTTCACTCTGATACCACTGCTGCGCAGATCGGTCGCCATATACACGCGTAGTGAGCGTCAGAAGGTCCCCAAGAACAAAAGAACTCTACTTTTTGCACACAAATCAATGTAGAAAGCTTGCACGACATGAACAAGAGACCTACTAGGTGCAATCTCCCCCCATACCTTGTGTGAGCGCTCCATAAAGCATGTATTTTATATATTAATCATCTTCAAGCTCAAATAATAGCCCAAATTACAAAATAGCATGCTTTAGCTTTTGAGTTTGCTTTTGTGCCAAATAGAATTAAAGCTAATGGGCGCCCAAGAAGTCAGGCGTACCCAAATACAATGTCCAATACAAATATCTAAATCGTGCGTCCATGTGCATACAAAAATAATAAATAAATATCAAGCGCTTTAATAAATAAGCGCGACAAAATATAGGCGCCATGCCTAAGATATGCGCCCATCAAAATATTGACGATAACTTTGAATACACGCTATCCTCCAATGATTTCCACTGCCACCGCTGCTTGCTCTACACATCAACTGAAGCATTCACAATTGTTAAAAAAATAATACAATTAAACCGACAAAAGTGAATACCTAGCAGTCTTCAGCTACATAAATAAATTGGTTAGAAATCAATCCTAACCTTAATTTATCACGAGTGCGCACTCTAAACTCATAAATGTTTATTAATTTAAATATGTATTTTGCAGAATCATCCGCTATGGAATCACCCATGTACATATAAAATTAACAAAACGCCCGAAAAGGATAGGCGTCCCCATCGACTTCTCGCACAAAGAATCCACTTTGTGTATGAGCCCTGGTAATAAAATCTTACGGAATCCACTGTAAAACCTCGCAAAATCCACTGTGGCACAGAATCCATCGTGGCACGAAATCCACCATGGAATATGCCTCCTGGCATCAACGTGGAGGAAGCCTTTGCTGTGGAGAAGCTTCTTGTGGCCATTCTAGGTGGTATTGTTGCCTTTTTGAGTTTTTTTCTTAAGCTAATAATGTTGTATGTGTATGTGGGGGATCATTTCTTTTTGTTTGTGGGGATCGGCAATCATGGTATGAAGTCCTAGGGTTTGGTTAGGTATATTTGGGGGAGATTTGAGTAGTCATCTATGTCCTGTTAGGACATTGTCAGGTGTTCAAGACCTATGCTAGAGGATAGTTCTTATGACCCAGTCTTCCTGCTTGCTAGGTAGCTATCCTAGGAGCTCTTACTATAGTGTGAGGCAGTTAGAGAAGCCTGCTAAAATAGCAAAGAAGCATAAGTTCTAAATATATCTAAAGATAAAAATTATAGAGGTGTGTAAAAAGGGGTTCTAACCCCTCAATAAGAAAATGAAAAGAAAAAGGAAGAAAATTCCTACAAGCAGTTGATTATCGCCTTGCGGAGGCCTGGTAGGTTCCTGGGGAAACTCGGGGTCAATGCCTTGTCTTCCTAGGGATAGCAGCTAGCCAACAAAAAAGAAAGGAAGGTTGGAACGAAAATAAAAGTGAGCGAAAGAAAAAGATTAAGTGTCGCCTCGTGAGCACTTGGTAGATTCTTGGGTATCGAGTCAAGACTTGAGGCTGATGCCCTGTTCTCCTTGGGTCACTCTATGCTCAGCTCCCTCCTCTTTACGTGCCCGAGTATGAAAACCTTGGGAGGAAAATGTGTTAAGAAAACTATGATGACCAAGCTATAGGAGACCTCACCTAATAGGAAGTCCTGTTCTAGTTGTCCTAATTTAGGTAGGTAGTTTAGACTACCACTAGGATGACCTCTTTGATAGGGTTTTCAGCTAGTCCGTGTTAGAGCAGTTGGTTAGTGACTCGCTTTGGATTTATGTCAAATTATGCTGGGCCTATCCCTTGTGGATTCTCGTGCCTTGATTCGATCAAGGGGAAGGGTGAGAGCTGTTCTTGTGATTTGTTGAGTATATTTCTTGTGGCAACTCGATGCTTTCTTTGGTTGTTGTTTGTACAAATCAGTTCGTGGGATTCGATGGACTGAGTCACCCTATCTCGTGGTCACCAATGAGAGTGGTATTTAAAGCCCGTGAAGTGCAAAAAAGAAGCAGATCTGTACAAATTTGAGGTAAGAATTTAAAGCTGACAGAAGCAGAACCTAAAGATTCGATAATTTTAAAAACCAAGGAAGACGGAAATGCAAAACTTCAGCCGTTGCCGTGGTTGCTGAAAGGGAGCGACGGATCGAAGGTTGGACTCGAGAGCTATGGCGGGAGAGCAAGAGCAAGAAAGGGAGAGACTAGAAATGGGAACTCCAACAGTCACAATGTGTGACTAGACTTTCCTTTATTCAAATTTTCACTAAAAGAATAAAGAATAAAGCGACTGTGACAGGCGCCCACCACCTGTAGTGTGCAATGGCGGTGACTGTCAATGTAGTAATACACGGGTGGCTAGGCAGAGGCACCTTTACCCCCAACAACCTCCCACTTAAAGGCGAATCTGCCCCAGTGAGGAGTGAAAAGAAAAAGAAAAAAGACAGTACAACATGTACACATGTACAACAGGATGAGGAAAGACGTCATCTCGTCCCACGCCCATCAACCTCCTGAGAAAGGCAAAGCGGTCTATAGAGAGGCTTTTGTGAGCAGATTTGCAGGATTCTGGTCAATCGAGATCTTGACAAGATCAACAGACTTATCCTCAATGACCCCACGTATGAAGTGATACCTTATCTCAATGTGTTTCGTCTTCGCATGGAAGACCGGATTCTTGGCTAACTGAATAGCACTTATAGAATCCGAATGCAGTGTAGAGATAGCATCAATACCAAGGTCAGCAACTAAACGACCCAACCAAATGGCCTCCTTGCAAGCCTCAGTGGCTGCAACATACTCGGTCTCTGTAGTAGAAATGGCCATGCATTTTTGCACCCTGGACATCCAAGAAACAACACCTCCAGCATAGGTGAATACATAGCCGGAAGTGGACTTCCTACTATCTGCATGTCCTGTATAATCAGAGTCAGTGTACCCCATGACTCCTGTATCCTAGCTGTCATAGCATATGCACATATTTGTAGTGCCCTTCAAGTACCTCATGATACCCTTCACGGCATCTCAATGCTTCTTGCCAGGTGTAGCCATATAGCGTGCCACAACACCAACTGCAAAGGCAATATCTGGACGAGTGGCTATCATGGCATACATAAGACTCCCACTACAGATGCATAGGGAATCTTGGACATCTCGGCCCTTTGCTCATCTGTCTGTGGACAATTAGCCTGTGATACCTTCACATAAGAAGGCAATGGACAGCCAACAAGCTTTATGTCCTACATGCGGAAGCGCTCAAGGACTTTATGAATGTACTCCCTTTGTGACAAGTAGAGGAGTCCCTGATGCCTGTCGCGTCTAATGCGCATACCAAGTATGTGAGTGGCCTATCCCAGATCTTTCATCTCAAAGCTCTTCTTGAGTTGAGCCTGAAGAGGATCTAGTTCATCATGATCTTTCCCTGCTATCAGCATATCATCCACATAGAGTACCAAAATCAATAAAGAACCATCACGGGCTTTCTTCGTGTAAAGACACGGATCCATACCACTTCGGCTGTAGCCCTGTGACTATATAAATGCATCAAACTTATGATATCACTCCCTAGGTGCTTGTTTCAAGCCGTAAAGACTTTTCTTCAATTTGCACACTAGGTGCTGCCTGCCAGGTTCTGCAAAGCCCTTAGGCTGCTCCATATAAATCTCATCATGCAAGTCCCCATGTAAGAAAGTCGTCTTGACATCCATCTGGTATAAATCCAAGTCAAGTTAAGCAACCAAAGCCAAGACTAAGTGCAGCATGGTCATCTTAACCACAGGAGAAAAGACCTCATCAAAGTCCACACCATGCTCTTGCTTAAAACCCTTTGCTACCAATCTAGCCTTGTATGCCAGCTTGGGGTGTCCAGGGGTACTTTTTAGCTTGTACACCCACTTGCATGGCAAAGCCTTCTTGCCCATAGGCAAGGAAACCAAATCCCAAGTGTCATTCTTATGCAAGGAGTCTATCTCAGACTGCATAGCCCTCTCCCAGGAGTGACTATCACCCCTGCACATAGCCTCATCATAAGTGAAAGACTCTCCTACATCTGTAGCCAAGACATAATGCATCGAGGGCTGAAATCTATCTGGTGGACGTCTGTCTCTAGTAGATCATCTCACGGCAGGCTCTGCTGCCTGCCCAGTTGCCTGTCGAACGCCCTGGCTATGAGCATCTGCTGCAGCTGTAGGCTATCCAACTGGCTGTGTGGGAGCTCTCGGCTCCTCCTGAAATATGACCATGCGGATCTCAACAACTCTCTCAGGCTGCCTATGCATCTTGTCTTCATGGAAGACTATATCATGACTGTGGATGAATTTCCGTGCCTGCGGATCCCAGAGACGGTAACCCATCTTGCCTGCATCCCCATAACCAAGGAAAATGCATTTGACACTCTTGGGATCCAGCTTACTTCTCTTATCCCTGGGCACATGGCAAAATGCCTCACATCCAAAGACAGGGAGATGTGCATAAGAGGGAGGTTTTCCAGTCCATACCTCCTCTGCAACCTGGAAATCCAAACCACTAGAAGGTGATTTGTTTATGACATGCACAACTGTACTAATTGCCTCAGCCCAAAAGCTCTGTGGGAGGCCTGTATGGCTAAGCATACTGCGTACACACTCCTGGATAGTTCTATTCATCTGCTTAGCCAAACCATTCTGGGGGGGATGTAGGGGGCGGTCAACTGACGCTTAATACCTCTCTCATCACATAACTGCTCAAAAGCACGTGAGACATACTTACCCCCATTATCTGTCCTTAGGCATTTTAGCCTATACCCAGACTGGTTCTCAACCAATGCAAGCCATCTCTGAAACACAGCCAAGACACCGGATTTCAGCTTAATGGGATAAGCCCAAACTTTTCGTGAAAAATCATCTATGAATGTAACAAAATACTTTGCACCACCCATAGACTGACAAGGCATGGGCCCACAGATATCCAAATGTACCAATGTCAAGGGCTCACTCATGCGTGGCCTACCAGACTTCTTATGCATAGACCTAGTCTACCTGCCATAAAGACAATGCTCACATGAATCAAAACATGCATAATCAAGGGGCAGTAAGTACTGCAAACCAGAAAGCATTTTCATTCCCTTCAAAGACATATGGCCCAAATGGACATGCCAAAGAGATACATGTGGGATAGAACCCACAGACAAAACATGATCAAGGAAAGAAACTGATACAATCAAGGGGTAGAGACTGCTAGCCTTGGCACCTCTCGCAATCACAAGTCTGCCACGAGTGATCTTTCATGCAGAGTCTCCAAAACATACATGATATCCTGTGTCATCAAGCTGTCCAGCTGACATGAGACTGCGTGTCAAAGTAGGTACATGACGTACATCTTGCGTAACAAAACTATTGCCAGAAGGAAATTGCATCCTAACATCAGCAATGCCCACAATATCAAGAGAGCTGTCATCACCCAA